>NW_027362768.1:171662025-171834554 GCF_046119375.1 Phyllobates terribilis | reverse complement strand
CCGAGCCCCTCCCTCCCGTGTTCCGGACCCCGAGGCCCCTCCCTCCCGTGTTCCGGACCCCGAGCCCCTCCCTCCCGTGTTCCGGACCCCGAGCCCCTCCCTCCCGTGTTCCGGACCCCGAGCCCCTCCCTCCCTCCCTCCCGTGTTCCGGACCCCGAGCCCCTCCCCCCCTCCCTCCCGTGTTCCGGACCCCGAGCCCCTCCCCCCCTCCCTCCGTGTTCCGGACCCCGAGCCCCTCCCCCCCCTCCCTCCCGTGTTCCGGACCCCGAGCCCCTCCCCCCCTCCCTCCCGTGTTCCGGACCCGAGCCCCTCCCCCCCCCCTCCCTCCCGTGTTCCGGACCCCGAGCCCCTCCCTTCGTGTTCCCTGCCCCTCCCTCCCGTGTTCCCGAGCCCCTCCCTCCCGTGTTCCCGAGCCCCTCCCTCCCGTGTTCCCGAGCCCCTCCCTCCCGTGTTCCCGAGCCCCTCCCTCCCGTGTTCCCGAGCCCCTCCCTCCCGTGTTCCCGAGCCCCTCCCTCCCGTGTTCCCGAGCCCCTCCCTCCCGTGTTCCCGAGCCCCTCCCTCCCGTGTTCCCGAGCCCCTCCCTCCCGTGTTCCCGAGCCCCTCCCTCCCGTGTTCCCGAGCCCCTCCCTCCCGTGTTCCCGAGCCCCTCCCTCCCGTGTTCCGGACCCCGAGCCCCTCCCTCCCGTGTTCCGGACCCCGAGCCCCCCCCCCCCCCCTCCCGTGACCCCGAGCCCTCGCTCTCTCCCTCCCGTGTTCCGGACCCCGAGCCCTCGCTCTCTCCCTCCCGTGTTCCGGACCCCGAGCCCTCGCTCTCTCCCTCCCGTGTTCCGGACCCCGAGCCCTCGCTCTCTCCCTCCCGTGTTCCGGACCCCGAGCCCTCGCTCTCTCCCTCCCGTGTTCCGGACCCCGAGCCTCGCTCTCTCCCTCTCGTGTTCCGGACCCCGAGCCCCTCCTCCCCCCCTCCCTCCCGTGTTCCGGACCCCGAGCCCCTCCTCCCCCCCTCCCTCCCGTGTTCCGGACCCCGAGCCCCTCCTCCCCCCTCCCTCCCGTGTTCCGGACCCCGAGCCCTCGCTCTCTCCCTCCCGTGTTCCGGACCCCGAGCCCTCGCTCTCTCCCTCCCGTGTTCCGGACCCCGAGCCCTCGCTCTCTCCCTCCCGTGTTCCGGACCCCGAGCCCTCGCTCTCTCCCTCCCGTGTTCCGGACCCCGAGCCCTCGCTCTCTCCCTCCCGTGTTCCGGACCCCGAGCCCTCGCTCTCTCCCTCCCGTGTTCCGGACCCCGAGCCCTCGCTCTCTCCCTCCCGTGTTCCGGACCCCGAGCCCTCGCTCTCTCCCTCCCGTGTTCCGGACCCCGAGCCCTCGCTCTCTCCCTCCCGTGTTCCGGACCCCGAGCCCCCCCCTCGCTCCCTCCCTCCCGTGTTCCGGACCCCGAGCCCCCCCCTCGCTCCCTCCCTCCCGTGTTCCGGACCCCGAGCCCTCGCTCCCGTGTTCCGGACCCCGAGCCCCTCCCTCCCGTGTTCCGGACCCCGAGCCCCTCCCTCCCGTGTTCCGGACCCCGAGCCCCTCCCTCCCGTGTTCCGGACCCCGAGCCCCTCCCTCCCGTGTTCCGGACCCCGAGCCCCTCCCTCCCGTGTTCCGGACCCCGAGCCCCTCCCTCCCGTGTTCCGGACCCCGAGCCCCTCCCTCCCGTGTTCCGGACCCCGAGCCCCTCCCTCCCGGACCCCGAGCCCCTCCCTCCCGGACCCCGAGCCCCTCCCTCCCGTGTTCCGGACCCCGAGCCCCTCCCCCCCTCCCTCCCGTGTTCCGGACCCCGAGCCCCTCCCCCCCTCCCTCCCGTGTTCCGGACCCCGAGCCCCTCCCTCCCTCCCTCCCGTATTCCGGACCCCGAGCCCCTCCCCCCCCCCCCCCTCCCTCCCTCCCTCCCTCCCTCCCGTGTTCCGGACCCCGAGCCCCTCCCCCCCTCCCTCCTGTGTTCCGGACCCCGAGCCCCTCCCTCCCGTATTCCGGACCCCGAGCCCCTCCCCCCCCCCCTCCCTCCCTCCCTCCCTCCCGTGTTCCGGACCCCGGACCCCGAGCCCCTCCCCCCCCCCCCTCCCTCCCTCCCGTGTTCCGGACCCCGAGCCCCTTCCCCCCCCCCTCCCTCCCGTGTTCCGGACCCCGAGCCCCTCCCCCCCCCTCCCTCCCTCCCGTGTTCCGGACCCCGAGCCCTCGCTCCCTCCCTCCTTCCCGTGTTCCGGACCCCGAGCCCTTGTTCTCTCCCTCCCGTGTTCCGGACCCCGAGCCCCTCCCCCCCCTCCCGTGTTCCGGACCCCGAGCCCCTCCCCCCCTCCCTCCCTCCCGTGTTCCGGACCCCGAGCCCCGCCCCCCCCCCCTCCCTCTTTCCCGTGTTCCGGACCCCGAGCCCCCCCCCCCCTTCCCGTGTTCCGGACCCCGAGCCCCCCCCCCCCCCTTCCCGTGTTCCGGACCCCGAGCCGCCCCCCCCCCCCCTCCTCCCTCCCTCCCTCCCGTGTTCCGGACCCCGAGCCCCCCCCCTCCGTGTTCTCTCTGGGTTCCGAGGTGCATCCCCCCCTCATGTTCTGGGTCCCTGACCCCCCTGTGTTCTGTGCAGGCTGCGCTACACACGGCGGCCGAGATCAGGAGGTGGATCCCCAGCATCAAGAGTGACATGGAGTATTACCTGGAGGTGAGGCAGCGTACAGAGTGCGTGCGCGGGGTGTGCATGGCATTGCAGTACAAGTCCCCAGAGAAATAAAGGTTTTAAGAATTTGAATCCCCCCGTCCCCATACGTATGTCTGCGCTGTGTGGGGGCCCTGTCTGAACGTACTAACTGAACTTTGGTATACTGCACGTGCTTGCATCTGTCTCACTATAGCTTATTGCATCTGTTACATCTATTTATAATTTGACTTAATGGTGAACTGCTATGAATTGTTATGAGTAAGGACTTTAGTCACTTCATAACGTGAATGACTTTATACTGTGTCATGACTACTTGCACTGGACACTTTTTTTACACTGATGATAACCCGTGGCTAGTATGTAGAAACTTTTTGCCAAGGTGTTTTCTTCAGTCAAAACCCTGATAGTGTGATACACAAAATAATAATTACAGTCAATATGATGTAAGGAGTGTGCAGAACTGTTTTTTATGCAATTAATAAAGATTTATGGTTTAATATTCTCTGCTTGTTGGGCTTTCAGTGCCCGTATTTATGTCTAGATCTGACCTTTTCTCTTGCAGCAATCTCAGCTTATTCACTATTCGGACAGAAAGATTGCAGAATTCCAGGAGAAGCTGGAAGCGCTGAAGAAAGAGTATCAGAGTCATCTGTGGAAGTTACGCCGTCTGGATCCATCGTGCAAGGAGCATCCGTGGAAACTGCGGGGATACACGAGGAAGAGGACGGTCAACGGGAAGGTGCCCTCATGGGTGAAAACAGGTGCAGGTACTAATGCATCAGGAGGGGTTTAGATGAGCGACGAATAGCATGGCCGCCTCTATAGCGCACACAGGGGGCATCATTCAGCTCTGCCACAATGTGATGCTGTATGAAGTGATCTGCACTGAATCAGTAACCAGATTTGCTACTTTCAGTTACTGAGAATCTGGGTGGTTGCCCCTGTTGGGGCACATTAGCGCCTCCTGCTCCGGATTTGCTGCCCCATCAGAATAGGGGGGGGGTGGTTGGTGCATGTGTGAACCTCTGCTCTGTTCATTGTCTACGGAACTGCTGGAAAAAAACAAACATTCTACTCCGCCAGAACAGATGGAGCAGCGGTGCACACTGGGGATTGGTGGCGGTCCCAGTGGTCGGACCCCCACTGATCCTGTAAATAGGGGATAGCTGTTAAATATTGAGAATAACACAATAATGATTCATTTGAAAATTGTGATGATTTCCATATCATTGTTGCTTATGCCCCAAGAACTTCATTTGCATAAACTGTATTTAACACTTTCCCATTTTGCACCAGGACTAAAAAAAAAAAAAAGTTTAATAAAGTGGAAAGAAACTATCCAAAGTAAAAGAAAACCCTTTTTCAACCAAATGTCTGCAGATAACCTGTGTTTTCTTTGATAGGTGAACGCCCCGGGGATGCGCTGCTCTCAACTGTCCTATCGGATAACATTGACGAAGGGCTCAGTAACCCGGAGGAGGATGATGAGAGTAGCACCGAAGAACAGGAGGCCACTGGGCTGGATCTCACTAATATCAATCCTCAAGGTCAGGATGAGCCTTTACAGTTCAGCAATGTGAATTCTCACCCCAAAGATGTCTGGCGGAGGTCGTCCTATAGTACAGGGAGTGACGCTGCAAATAAACTTAAAGATATTCTGCTGTCAAAGCAGAGAGAACCAAAGGGAAACAGTGCTGCAGGGAAGAGCATGGTGAACAGGACTGAAGAACAACCTGCGGGCGGGAAGAGCAATGGGATCCTGGGATTAGATTGTTACTCGTCTTCTGAGGATGATGAGTGACGTTAACATTGACCGGGACCCTGGCATTTAGGACATGTTCACATTCGGTCACATTAGCGCTTTAAGAAATTATAAAATCTCTGAAATAAGTGTCAGAAAGTAGGACGTGTGGACTGAAGATTTTATAGTTACTTAGTGTGAGGTATGAACGTATAAGATGTTACAGTATACACGTCCACTCCGCACGCGTCCAGAGATGTTGTGGCTCCACTTAATGTCCCTATCAGAACACGACATTAGTGAGCGCAGCTCTGGAGTATAATACAGCAGTAATGCAATTCTCTCTACTATTTTTTCCTATGTATAGTACTGTGTAAAAGTTTTACTCAGGTGTTTCAAAAATATGCTACAAGCTAAGAACGATTTCAACAGAAGAGTTAAGTTTATTTTTATCAATTAACATAATCCAAAGCGGGGGAACAAAAGAGACAAGTAAACCACAAATAGTTGGTGATTGCTCTTTTCCTTCAAAACGGCACTGATTTTTTTTTTTTTTCTTCTAGGTACATTTGTACAAAGTTGGGTATTTTGTAGAACAATAGTCACCAATTCTACAAGACATGATAATGATCATCAATAGGTTGAAACACATGAAGCATCAGAAACCGCTGCGTAGGAGGCTTAAAGGGATTGTCTGGTCCAAATCGATAAGTCTGTAGTCACTCTGTGTGACTGCAAACTTAAGAATCCCCCCCAGTGTACGCACTGTGCGCTGCAGGGATTCGCCGATTTCAGACCCGGGACCAGAGGATATGCATGTTATACATAATCCTGCCAGTGCGCACAGCCTCAAGCCATACACTTGTTTGGAGCAAGGCTGTGTCCTCACTCCATACAGTGTATTGAAGCGAGGTCGCTCTCACTGGCCGGGGTGTATGTATAACCGGGTCTGAAACCCGTTCATCCCAGCAGAGGACAGGGCATGCGCTGGGGTGATTCACAAGTCTGCAGTCACTGTGTGTGACTGCAGACTTATCTGTTTGGACTGGACAACCCCTTTCAACTGGGTGCAAAACAGCCAAACTCTGCTAAAAAGGTGAGGTTCTAGAAGAGTTTCATGTCACTGGTCAAACACAAAGGCATGACTGAGAACAGCAACAAGACACAAGGCAGTTATACTGCAGCGGCAGGGTGTCTCCCTAAACAGATTTCATAGGAGACTGGGGTTTCATGTTGTGCTGTTCCAACTCATTTGTAAATTCTCTCTTCAGAGAGGAAGAGGAGCATAACTAGCGCCACCTACAGGAAGTAGCAATCCTAAAAGTCAAAAGTGACCCTTTAACGAGCCTTATCACATGACTTAGGATAAAAGCTAATACCAGAAACTCAATTTGCAGACACCTGACATGCTTAACACGTCACTCTCCGCAAGGAGAAATATTACCCCTAGATACCGGTCGGACACCTCTCATCCAGCCAAACCAGAACTCATACTTTGCACTGACGAGGGGCAGTACCCTGAAACAGTGTCTGCAAATTGAGTTTCTAGTTCTGCAGAAGTGTCTACAAATTGAGTTTCTGGTTCTCCCCACTACCCCCTGGGGGATATCAGACCTCTACTATAGGCATACAGGTGATAGATAAGTACATCTACACATACCTGTATGGCCCATAGCAGATGTCTGATTGCAGAGAAATCTGGTTTTATAATGTCTTGTCCGGGGGACGCCAAGCAAACCCCTCCTATCTGCTTAGTATTCCCCCTACCTTGCCACCTCTGTGCTAAATTACCATATCCCCCCCCTCCCCCCCATCACAGGGCCCTGGGACGTGCCCTGTGCAAAGCGCCGCTCCCATGTAGCGCGCTTTGTTTCCCTCCGGCCCGTTTGGCTGCGTACGGCGCCGAAGCCTTGTATTGCGCAAGCGACGGTGAGTCACTGAGACGTCTTCTCTGCTGGCAGTACGCAGCCAAACGTGGCCGGAGGGACACAAAGCGCGCTCCATGGGAGCGGAGCTTTGCGCATGCATGGGAGGGGAGGCAGAGCGGAGCATGTCACAGGGCCCTGTGACGTGCAGGGGAGGGGGGAATATGGTAATTTATCACAGAGCCAGCGATTTAGGGGAATACTAAGCAGATAGGGGTTGTTTGCTTGGCATCCCCCGGACGCCAAGCCTCTGGAAAATAAACTTTATAAAACCAGATTTCTCTGCAATCAGCCCTCTGCTATGGGTCATACAGGCAAGTATAGCTTTACTTTTCTATACCCTGTATGCTCATAGTAGAGGTCTGATCTCACCCAGGGGGTGACAGATTCCCTTTAAGTCATGTGATAAGCCTCAAAGGGTCACTACTTGTAGGATTGCTACTTCCTGTAGGTGACACTAGAGTTCTAGTCCGCTTCCTCTCTGAAGAGACAATTTGCATGTTTCCCAGAGGCGCATTGCAGCTTTAAAAGTCTCCTCATCTGACGTGCTTAACATGTCACTCTCCACAAGGAGAAATATTATCCCTAGATACAGCTCTTGTAGAAACACCACAAAAAGGGCAATATTGATGACCACAGACACAGTCGTCGGCCAAGGAAGCTTAGTGCAGCAGATGAAAGACACACTGGTTACTTCCCTTCACATCAGCAAATGTCCAGCAGTGCCATCAGCTCAGACCTGGCAGCAACCAGAGGGACCAGCTCCACATCTATTGGAGAAGTTTGGCCAGAACTGGTCTTCATGGAATAATTGTAGCTGGAAACCCCAGACCTTTCACATGGAAACAAAACCAAGCGACTCAACTATGCATGAAAACATAGGAAAAATGGCAGCTGGTGCTCTGGCCTGAGGAGGCAAAATGTGAAATATTTGGCTGTAATGGAAGAAGATTGTTTGAAAAGTGTTGGATAGCGGTAAAATAATGAATCTACAGGAACAAGGATTGATTATTATGTTTTTCCCACTAAGAACAATCTTTTAGTTATGATACCTTTCAATGGTGAACAAAAATAAAATAAGCAATGTCACAAGGAAAGCTTTTGAGACTTCTTCGGGCTTCGTCACAACACCTCTGCAGGAGTAGTGACACACGGTGGAGGGTCCGTAGACGTTTGCGGCTGCATTTCAGCAGTTGGGGCTGTCCGGATTAATGGTGTCTTCAATACTGAGAAATCCCGGCAAATACTTCTCTATCATGTCATATCATCAGGAGACGTCTGATCGGCTCCAAATTCACTCTGCAGCCGGAAAACAACCCCCAACATCCAGCCAATGTCATTAATAACGAGGATTCGTGGGGGGGGGTGATGATCCAGCCCTACAGAGCCATGATATCACATCATCCCATCTGTCTGGGATCACATGAAGAGACAGACGGATCCGCACAAGCCTCGTACACAGAAGATCTGGGGTCAGTTCTCCCAAGATGTTTGGAACAACCTCTTGCTGAAGAAGCGATGGCAGCGACGGGCGATCACCAGCTACTGAAGGGATTTGGATTTCTCTTTTGTTCATTGATACAATTAATCTATTAACACTTAAGATTCTTACTTTACAGAATTTTGCACAGGACTACACATAATACAGCTGTATGTAAACTTGAATCTTTTCTTTTCCGGCAAACTTCCGTTTGTTTTATCTCGTACTCACATCACGAAGAAAGAAGATGGCAGATGGGTGGCTCTTACTGTGTTGGATACCAGGTACCAAACGGTTGTATATACAACACTGGATAGGTCTTGGTGTAAGTACATTTCAGAGAATACAATATTAGAGGAGATCTTGAGATTATAGAGAGGGGAAGCCCCCTACTAAGAACTCATGACCCAGGACCCCACAACAAGTCAAATGGAAGGTCCAGGCCTCCAGTCATTGATGAACTGTCCATAAAGGGTTCCTAATCCATGAGACACACGGGTCACTCTCCTCCGGTGTCCTCTGGGGGCAGCACTTCCCCCGGCTCCTCCTCCGCCATATTGATATAGCTGTTAAGGAAATAATCCTCGATCCTGCTCAGGAACTCATCCGCGAACAGGGTGCAGGCCGAATGGACCAGCGTCCTCCTCAGACACAACAGGAGCTGAAATCAGGGAGGAGACAGTTAAACTAGAAACATGCAGATCACGTAAAACCAAAGTACAATTATTCCAGAGACGTGCCTTATTCTGTAGTCACATCCAAAGCTGCACTTGTCAAGTGGATTGCATTCTGGAAAACCTCAGCTTTGGACTGTCGCATGATGTCAAGCAACAAAGCTACAGCGAGTGCAAAAAGGTTTAAGAAGAAACTAACACTGCTGAATGCAGCTCTGGATGTTACTGGAGTTATTACAGCTGGCCACCAGGGGGTAAAAGTTTTTCATAATGCAGCTCTGGCTGTGACTGGAGTATAAGATTGGGTGATCCCAGGTCAGCAGAGTTGTCCGCACGGTGGTTGCATAACACCCACCTTCTGTAAGCACGTCAGGTCGCAGTCTTGGTGAAAGCGTCTGGTCATCGGAACGCTGCTGCTCGTTAAAGGAAAAAAAAGAAAATAATTCATAAATGCGTCTCGGCGCCTGAGTCCGGGGAACAGAAGCCATCAGCGAGCACCTGTGCGGATCCGAGCTCCATTACAACAAGTGAGATATAACGACTAATCCAATATCCCATTAAGTCCGCGGCCGGCGATCAATGTCCTGTTCTCACCTGACGACGCGTTGAAGGGAAAAATAATTAACCTACAAATTGAATTAGGATCCATTAACCACCTGCAAATTAAGGGAGCGTAAAAAAAGTGGTGGATGAGACCGTTCTATGCAAGGAAAGGGGAGCGGACGACATCGCTGAATGCATTAGGAAAGTGAACTATTGGGGTTCGGAGGCAGGAGAGTTTCTGGGACCCCTCTTATTAGAGTAACATAGGTGGTACTATGTGAGCCGGTTGTTGGGGGGTGCTTATCAATAGTAAAAAAGTGTCCTGAATCCTGATTTTTTTTTTTTTCCATTTTAAACTCCCAATTGCAGTGTGGGGGTCCGTATACTGGAGACAGAATACAGCTTCTGCTATTGGATGATTGGCCCCTTTCCTCTGGGTCTCACTTAGTCTCTTGTGGACCACCCAATGTCTTAAACATCTGCAGGGGCCTCTGAGCATTTAGCAGGCAGCTATTCCCATCTCTGCTTTGTAATGTTAAATGTCCCCTAAAGAAAGGTCTTTTGGGAGTTGCATTCAGAAGTTTAGGCGTCCTCCAAAAAGTCAGCCTTATTGGGGTATCTGATAGATACCGAGATACAACGTAGATGTCACTTCAGTACAGCATCTTAATGCCCAGACATTACAGGGGTATCTCCTGCTGCGGCCCTTGTTATTGGGATGACCGTCTGCTGTACAGGGAACTGTATAGAGCGACGCTGCACCGGGTACTAACATGGGATGTACTGTATTGTGCCTGCAGCCGGAAAATCCCTTTAATTTCTTCTGTGAACTAAGGAAGCAGCACTAATCTGAACAGCGCCTCGACAGGACAGCTGTATGATCATCTAATAGGGATCCTAATATCCGCAGCAGTATATAGAGCACCCTATATCTGCTGGTGTCACTCCTAATACCCACTGATCTCCCCCCAGCAGCGGGCACAGGGTATTTCACGTCTCGTACCTGTGGGAATGTCGATACTTCTCAATAATCCACCTCGTCTTCTCGAACACGATTTCCCAGCGAGGTTGGCCGGGTAAGTGCTCTACATCAAACCTGTACGGTATTCCTATAAGAACGAAGACGTGATCAGCAGTGAAAGAAGCCACCAAAAAATAAAATACAACCAGTGATCGTGTGGTCACACTTACTGTATGCGCCATCCTCGCTGAGATCGTCACTTATCACCAGGCAGGAGAGCTGAGACTGCGGCAGGGGGTTACTGCGATTATACGGACTTATAATCATCCCCAAAAACTTTGCTCCACCCCGAGAAAAATAACTCTGAATGTGGAATAATGAAAAAAGCATTCACAAAAGGAGAAAAAAAAAATATTCACTGATCTTTTTCTATTTTGCTTATTTTTTCCCCATTTCTCTGAATGTGGCCTGCAGTGTAAAGCATGGAGGTTTTTCAACCTCAGACTATACATACAAATACACTCGAGGATTAAGTGTATGTACTCAGAATCACATGCGTTACATTACATACAGGAGTAAATTTACTCTTACCTGGTACTTGGCCTGAGTATCGATATCTCGGATTGAAGGGTTGGGGTCAAACGCGGGGTGTGAGTGGTACCACCCGATGACGCTGTAGCCGCGCAGGTGCAGGGCCTCGGACGCCTGGGTCTGGGACACAGGATCCATCTCGCACTGAAGGCCGGTGCTGAGACTATTGCACGGCTCCGCGCCGCAGATCTGTGAACACAGAGAGCGATGTAAAGAACTACGGGGGCACGCCAGGGTCAAAAAACCTCCAAAAATTCTCAATAGTGGGTGTCAGGATTTATAGCTTTAGATTAACCCCTTCAAGACCAGGCAAATTTTATGCATTTACTTTGCCACGTAATGTACTGAAAAAAGGAGTGCCGGAAAATAGTGAGGGGAAAAAAAAAAAAGTGCAATTGTTTTTTGGGTCTTGTTTTTATGGCGTTAACTGTGCGGTATGAATGACCCCGATAACAGGATTCTCCAGGTCGGAGCGATTACGATTGTACATTTTTGAATGCTTCTGTCGATGGAGCAGGGTGTGAGGACTTGTTTTTTTGTGTGGCAAGTAGTCTTTTATTTTTGTATAATTTTAGGGGACAAAGTTTAACCCTTTCGCAACCCTGGGATTTAGCGTTTTTTGCTTTTTTGTTTTTTTGCTCCCCTTGTTCCCAGAGCCATAGCGTTTTTATTTTTTGGTCAATATGGCCGTGTGAGGGCTTATTTTTTGCGGGACGAGTTCTACTTTTCAACGCCATTACTAGTTTTACCATATCGTGTACGGGAAAAAAATTCCAAGTGCGGTGAAATTGCAAAAAAAGTGCAATTCCACAGTTAATTTTTTTTTTTTTTACCACGTTCACTGAATGCTAAAACTGACCTGCCATTATTATTCTCCAGGTCATTACGAGTTCGTAGACACCACACATGTATAGGTTCTTTTTTATTTAAGTGGTGAAAAAAAAATTCAAAGTTTGGTAAAAAAAAAAAAAAGAGAAAAAAAAAATAGCGCCATTTTCTAAGACCGGTAGCGTCTCCATTTTTCGGGATCTGGGGCTGGGTGAGGGCTTATTTTTTGCGCGCCGGGCTGACGTTTTTATTAATACCATTTTTGGGTAGATCCGATGTTTTGATCGCCCGTTATTGCAATTTTGCGGCGACCAAAAGACGTAATTCTGGCGTTTAGAATTTTTTTCTCGTTACGCCGTTTACCGATCGGATTAATTCTGTTTTTTATATTGATCGGTCGATTCTGAACGTGGCGATACCAAATATGTGTATGTAGGGTTTTTTTTTTATTATTTTATTTCGAATGGGGCGAAAGGGGGGGGGGATTAAAGTTTTTATATTTTAATACTTTTAAAAACTTTTTTTTTTCACTTTTTGCATGCTTCTATAGTCTCCATAGGAGACTAGAAGCAGCAACTGTCCGATCGCCTCTGCTACATACTGGGGATCAGCAGATCCCCTGCATGCAGCAGAAGTGCTCCTGTGCTATGAGCGCCGACGACTAGGTGGCGCTCATAGCGACCAGCTCATGACAAACACAGGCGTCTGCTGCAGACCCTGGGTTGTCATGCCCACCCATAGGTGACCCGCGATCACGTGACGGGGGTCACCGATGGGCGGGGCTTAGGACACGCTTCCCGGAAGCGCGAGTTAAATGCCGCTGTCAGAGATTGACAGCGGCATTTAACATGTTAACAGCCACGGGTGGATCGCGATTCCACCCGCGGCTGTTGCGGGCACATGTTAGCTGTAATAATCAGCTGACGTGCTCGGTTCAGTGCGGGCTCACCGCCGGAGCCCTCACTGAACCGGGGGATTACAGCCTGTGCGTACTAATACGTCACAGGTTGTAAAGGGGTTAATCGATTCCATTCCACTTCAGGGTTTGGATTTTTTATTTTTTTTTTACATTTGGTGTAGAAAATTAATTTTATATTTTCATAGGTCGGACTTTGACGAATGTCGCGATACCAAATATATGCAAATTTTTAAGAATGTATTTTTGTATTGGGAAAACTCAGAAAAGGGGGAGGGGTGAATTCAACCTTTTCTTAAATTACATTTTTTATTTTTTAGTCTCACTAAGGGAATTGACTTTGCTTTCTCTATATATTGCAATACTTCAGTATATAGTAAATTGACTATCTCCTATGAAGCCCAGGCACAGACGTTGTGGCACCAAAGATGGCTGCAATCTATTAGCACCTTGTGTCCGCCGTCGAGGCCGATGTGGGACTGAACAGCTGCATGCAGGGATCCCAGTCATTTAAATGCCGCTGTCAATAATTTAAACGGCAGAGAACGGAGCTCAACTCTGGTCGCTGCTGCTAGCGAAAGTTGATGGCTGCATAGTGCAGGAAGGGGTTAATCATCATGAAGTTTAATTAGGTCTTATCCATCCAAAGCTACATTTACAATTCTGTAGACCTCTGCTTGAAATCGAGAGCGACAGCAAAGCACGCAGTGCAGACATGTAAGCAGCAGGGGGCAACAGCGAGAAGGGATGAAGTCCAAAAATTTGAATGCAGCTCTGGATGTGTGTAGAGACTGAAT
The DNA here is from genome assembly GCF_046119375.1 of Phyllobates terribilis. Classification (NCBI taxonomy): domain Eukaryota; kingdom Metazoa; phylum Chordata; class Amphibia; order Anura; family Dendrobatidae; genus Phyllobates; species Phyllobates terribilis. Next base: position 171,821,421 of record NW_027362768.1, on the reverse strand, counting down.
GATCATAAATACACACATACATAGTTCTTACTTCTACAATACGTTCGGCTTCGGAATATCTCCCACCTAACAGGCCGATGACTTCCGCCATGGATACGTGAGCGTGCTGGAGGACAGAGAAGTCCCTGTATATCGGTTATTCAGTCCCGTACGGCTGCAGCACTTACCTTCATTTTCATATATCACTTACCAAATCTAAAATCAACATGGCCTCCGCTGATACTTTAACGTGAAAAGGCGCCTGCAACACAAGTGAAGGAAAAAAAATAAATAAATTAAAAAAAACATTGATTTTGGTAAATTGTAGACTTATCCTTTCTATAAATCAAAATAAGGCTAAAATTCCATCCCGACTAATTCACTGCTTTGTCTCTACAAGGAGCAGAGATCCAATTATCTCATAGAAATCTCATTCCTTTGCGTCCGTTCACACCGGCTCCCAGCAGTCACCACTAGAGGGAGCTCCCTGCATACAGCCCCCATTGGGCTCAGTAATAAATCTGTATGTAATGAGCTCCCCCTAGTGGCGGCTGTAGACAATAGCTACTGCACATTCACCTGAATACAATTGAAAAATCTTCATACCCGTTTCTCCTCGGTGAAGTCCGAGCAGGGAATCAGCTGGAAAGGGTCGAAGGAGCTGTGAAAGAAGGCGCCATTGTTAAAAGCAAGTTGCTCATATGTACGCGCCATAAAGATTAAAGCAGTAGCGCGTGCAGACCCTTTAAGTGTGTGGTGTAAAGGGGGGGAAATCATTAAGGCCCCAAACATGCACTATAAAGGGGTTAAACGAACCCTCTAGGATAAAGATCTGAAAGCTTCCATACCTCTTCGATGGTCTGGATCCTTTGTGACATTTGGACTGTTTCATCTTCTCCCGTCTGATTGCTAGCTCTTCTGCCGAGAGATGCTGACAAATGAAAACATGGCTTATTACAGCGTGGACTCACCGCTGATGGGCATAACTATCGTGGGTGCAGGGGGTATACTCGCACCCAGATCCAGGAGCCTGAGTGGCCCAAAAGGTCCACATGAGAAGACTATTATTATTATTAAAGAATTGGTATGATAAGTTACACCACTGCCCTCCGGCATAATAAATTAGCCCTGTAATTCTAGTTTGCCTCGATTACAGGGATTGGATGTGATAACAGAGGTGTTACCACAGTATATAGTAACAAATCGGGTATTAATGAGGTTATGTATGCACAGAACACAGAGAGCTCCCCCTAGTGGTGGCTGCAGGCGGCCAGGATTTAAGTGCTGTGCCGGCTCCTCTGCCTCCGGGCTTTCTGGGAATGCGCTCCTGAAGACCGACCAGTGACAGGGGAGCGCTGCTGGTGGGTCTGCGCCCTCTGATCCTGTAAGCAGAGGCGGCTTTGCCCCTGCAGCATCGGAGCACAGAGGACTGGATCTGTCTGGATCCAGCGATCTGTGCATGCTTTAGAGCGGAGCCTACCAACTCTATAGCACATGGCTTGCAAATGTGCCCTTCTTTCTTAAGAGACTGGCCACCTACGATGGACAGTAGAGGTAGCCGGTAACTAGGGCAACCAGTTGTAAACTATAGCATTAAAAGAAGTCCCTCTGGTCTTGAGAACAGAGAGGATTTTCAATAAGAAGAAAGTTGCTTATCTTTAACGAGCACTTTGCAATTAACCATTAATTAACGTGGGACAAGCCTTTTAATTCAAATGTGTATGCAGAGGGTTTGGCGCTTTGTATCAGCAAAAGCGTAACTGAGCGACTATAAGGACAGATCAATGTGAAAATATCGCATCCACCAACCTCAAAGGTCTGTCCTTCCAGATCTCTGGCGTCACACCAGTTTCCCCAGGGGTCTCGGACGCGTCTTCTTCTGGTGCGCTGGTACAAAGGGAAGCAAGACATTGGTTATTGATGTGTAAGACGCCCGGACGTTGTGGCCGGGGGGCTCAAAGGTTTTATACTGGAGACTCATCAAGAAAGACCCGAGACCATGATGGCGCCTGGGCCTCCAGGCTGCGGTGGACGATCAGTCAAAAACTTACAAAGATTTCATTGTTTCCCTTTTATCTCCTGAACTTGGTAAAACATTACAATAAGTACAAATGTCCTAAACCTGTTGGCACCACATGTATTAATGAGGCCGGGACTTCCTCCCAAGGACGAGTGCCACAGACGTCTGGCACAGTGATGGCCTCCTGCCGAGATCAGAACTCCCACCGGAGCCATTTACCCCTTAGATCATACATGTCAAACGCCGGCCCATGGGCCAAATCTGGCCTGCAGGGTGGCTTTATAGGCCCACAACACCAGAACCACCACCTTTATGTGGGGCCCATTATACTGTATGGAGGACTATGTGGGGCCCATTATACTGTATGGAGGACTATGTGGGGCCCATTATACTGTATGGAGGACTATGTGGGGCCCATTATACTGTATGGAGGACTATGTGGGGCCCATTATACTGTATGGAGGACTATGTGGGGCCCATTATACTGTATGGAGGACTATGTGGGGCCCATTATACTGTATGGAGGACTATGTGAGGCCATTATTCTGTATGGGGGACTATGTGAGGCCATTATACAGTCATGGCCAAAAGTATTGAGAATGAGACAAATAGTAATTTTTCCAAAGTTTACTGCTTCATTTTTTGTAATGGCACTTTGCATATACTCCTGAATGTCAAAGAGTGATCAGCTTAACAGCAATTACTGTATTTGCAAAGTCAATATTTGCCCAGAAAATGAACTTTAACCCCCAAAACACATTTCAACATCATTGCAGTCCTGCCTTAAAAGGAGCAGCTAACATCGTTTTAGTGATTGATCCATTAACACAGGTGTGGGTGTTGATGAGGACAGGGCTGGCGATCAATCAGTCATGATTAAGTAAGAATGACATCACTGGACACTTTAAAAGGAGGCTGGTTCTTGGTATCATTGTTTCTCTTCAGTTAACCATGGTTATCTCTAAAGAAACACGTGCAGCCATCATTGCACTGCACAAAAATGGCCTAACAGAAGAGTATCGCAGCTACAAAGATTGCACCTCAGTCAACAATCTATCGCATCATCAAGAACTTCAAGCAGAGAGCTTCCATTGTTGTCAAAAAGGCTCCAGGGCGCCCAAGAAAGACCAGCAAGCGCCAGGACCGTATCTTAAAACTGTTTCAGCTGCTGGATCGGACTACCAGCAGTGCTGAGCTTGCTCAGGAATGGCAGCAGGCTGGTGTGAGTGCTTCTGCACGCACTGTGAGGCGGAGACTCTTTGAGCAAGGGCTGGTTTCAAGGAGGGCAGCAAAGAAGCCACTTCTCTCCAGAAAAAACATCAGGGACCGACTGATATTCTGCAAAAGGTACAGGGAGTGGACTGCTGAGGACTGGGGCAAAGTCATTTTCTCTGATGAATCCCCTTTTCGATTGTTTGGGACATCTGGAAAACAGCTTATTTGGAGAAGAAGAGGTGAGCGCTACCACCAGTCTTGTCTCATGCCAACTGTAAAGCATCCTGAAACCATTCATGTGTGGGGTTGCTTCTCAGCCAAGGGAATCGGCTCACTCACAGTCTTGCCTAAAAACACAGCCATGAATAAAGAATGGTACCAGAATGTCCTCCAAGAGCAACTTCTCCCAACCGTCCAAGAGCAGTTTGGCGCCCAACAATGCCTTTTCCAGCATGATGGATCACCTTGCCATAAAGCAAAGGTGATAACTAAATGGCTCACGGAACAAAACATAAAGATTTTGGGTCCATGGCCTGGAAACTCCCCAGATCTTAATCCCATTGAGAACTTGTGGTCAATCATCAAGAGACGGGTGGACAAACAAAAACCAACAAATTCTGGCAAAATGCAAGCATTGATTATGCAAGAATGGACTGCTATCAGTCAGGATTTGGTCCAAAAGTTGATTGAGAGCATGCCAGGGAGAATTACAGAGGTCTTGAAGAAGAAGGGGCAACACTGCAAATATTGACTTGCTGCATTAACTCATTCTAACTGTCAATATAACCTATTGGTACTCATAATATGATTGCAATTATATTTCTGTATGTGATATAAACATCAGACAAACCCTAATAAAAACCAGAGGCCAGCAGATCATGGGAAAATATAATTTTGGTGTCATTCTCAAAACTTTTGGCCATGACTGTACTGTATGGAGGACTATGTGAGGCCATTATACTGTATGGAGGACTATGTGGGGCCATTATACTGTATAGAGGACTATGTGGGGCCCATTATTCTGTATGGGGGACTATGTGGGGCCCATTATACTGTATGGGGGACTATGTGGGGCCCATTATACTGTATGGGGGACTATGTGGGGCCCATTATACTGTATGGGGGACTATGTGGGGCCCATTATACTGTATGGGGGACTATGTGGGGCCCATTATACTGTATGGGGGACTATGTGGGGCCCATTATACTGTATGGGGGACTATGTGGGGCCCATTATACTGTATGGGGGACTATGTGGGGCCCATTATACTGTATGGGGGACTATGTGGGGCCCATTATACTGTATGGGGGACTATGTGGGGCCCATTATACTGTATGAGGGACTATGTGGGGCCCATTATACTGTATGAGGGACTATGTGGGGCCCATTATACTGTATGGGGGACTATGTGGGGCCCATTATACTGTATGGAGGACTATGTGGGGCCCATTATACTGTATGGAGGACTATGTGGGGGCCATTATTCTGTATGGAGGACTATGTGAGGCCATTATACTTTTATGGAGGACTATGTGAGGCCATTATACTTTTATGGAGGACTATGTGAGGCCATTATACTGTATGGAGGACTATGAGGCCATTATACTGTATGGAGGACTATGTGGGCCCATTATTCTGTATGGAGGACTATGTGAGGCCATTATACTGTATGGAGGACTATGTGAGGCCATTATACTGTATGGAGGACTATGTGGGGCCCATTATTCTGTATGGAGGACTATGTGGGGCCCATTATTCTGTATGGAGGACTATGTGGGGCCCATTATACTGTATGGAGGACTATGTGAGGCCCATTATACTGTATGGAGGACTATGAGGGGCCCATTATACTGGTTGGCTCACGACTTTGTCCAAGTTTTTCATTTTGGCCCTATGTGTATTTGAATTGGGTATCCCTGCCTTAGATGTTAGTTTATTTATTTTTTTTTTTTTTACAAGACCCCCTATAATGTAATAAAAATAAAAAAAAAGCCTGTCCTTGCAGACAAAATATGTAGAAAAGTCTGGAATTGTTGCCCTCGCTCATTCCCCGCAAGTTAAACTTGCTTTTGGTGTAATATGTCCAGGACCTGTCCCAATTCTCATGTCCTATAACTTTCCATCCACTGTTTTACAGACAGATGGTTTCTCTTTAACAGCATTCTGCCAGTACTATAGGTGCAGGAACTTCCCTTCATTTCACACCATGCACTGCACCTACCACTGTCCAAAAGTGTGTCTATCCTAAAACTAAAAATAAGTCTGCCTCACTGTCCTGCCTGAATGCAGATGGTTCCTCTGCTCCTGTTCCCATGCTTATCCAAGACAGCTCCCACATCCTGTACAGTGAAAAAGCTCCATCCCCATGTCCTGTACAGAATCAAAGCCCCACCCCCTGTAGAATGACAAAGAACCGCCCCCAGTTCCTGTATAGAGGACAATGCCCCACCCCCACCCCTGTAGAGTGGCAAAGCACCATTCCACTTCCTGTATGCAAATCCCCACACCCAGTAGAACGACTAAGCCCCGCCCCCACTTCCTGTACTCCGCATCGGCATCTCTGCAGTGCACAGCAGGGAGACGACTACTGGATGGATTGGAGGGGGCGGGGGGGGGGGGGTAAAACAACATCTATAATATAGATTTATAGACTGTGCATGAGCGACGCACGTATCCAGCCGTTACAGGTAAGAGGAGTGTATGGCGCCGGAGATTCCAGTATGTGTAGACACTGAACGCATACCGCGATCTCCGGCGCCATACTTACCTGACCGGGAGGAACGTTGCCGTGGCGCCTCTCTTCGCCGGAGACTGGGGCAGGAGTGAGGCGTCGCATCGGCACATGCGCATAGCGCTATTTTACTGAAGACATATTTACAGTGTGTCTTCAGCAAAATGGCGCCGGACAGCGCGGTGCTCCAGCACCGCACTCCTCCCACAGCCTCGGGCAGAACAGGACACAAAAGCGCTGGAGTACAGAGAAGAAAGGGGAGTATAACTGTTTATTTTTTTGTATGTGTGTGTACAGCGTGAAATGGATGAGGGGGCCACACATACCAGGATTTGGGGGTGAGGGGACCATGCATACCAGGATTGGGGGGTGAGGGCTACCACACATACCAGGATGGGGTGTGTGGGTGTTGAGGAGAGCCATAGGCTCAAATACTTAATTAACCTCAAGACATAGGAGATTGAGAGAAAAGACTCACAAAATGTATTATTTCACCTTACATAAGCTTGTTTAGATCAAAAGATGGCTGCCATTTCCTGTCTCATCACACCATGCTCTGTTCTGGGAGGAAGCTGCATTCTATAGAAGGACTAACCCACCACAGAGCGACACATCGCATGGATCACGCCCCCCTGATGACCTCATGGACCATGCCCCCTGAAGACCTCATGGACCACGCCCCTGATGACCTCATGGATCACGCCCCCTGATGACCTCATGGACCACCCCCCGATGACCTCATGGACCACCCCCCCCCCCTGACCTCATGGACTACCCTCCCCCCCTGATGACCTCATGGATCTGCCCATGGACTAACCAATGAATACATCTGGTTACTCACATTCTAGGGCTAACTGAGCCCCTATTTACAGTTTATATAAATCTATGTTCGGGTTGAATAAAGACCCTTGGAGCTGATCAAGGAGCGCTTACATCCGACTGTGTGTGTGTGTGTCTGATGTTATTCTTTCTTGCATGCACTTGATCATTACATTAGGCCAGGAGCAGGCAACTAGTGAACATATCAAAGTGTTCACCCTAACATTTTTGGCTGCACAACGTGGGGCCAGCAGAGGGAGAAGCCCTACACCCTTAGGACCAGCAAGTGGAACGGCAGGACGCACTGAATACCCCGAGCCTTCTGGTGGCAGCCATTTTGTGGATGGCACATGTACCCCTTTTGGCGGCAGCCATCTTGTGGATGGCAAATGTGCCCCTTTTGGCGGCAGCCATCTTGTGGATGGCAAATGTGCTCCTTCTGGCGGCAGCCATCTTGTGGATGGCAAATGTGCTCCTTCTGGCGGCAGCCATCTTGTGGATGGAAAATGTGCTCCTTCTGGCGGCAGCCATCATGCGGATGGCAAATGTGCTCCTTCTGGCGGCAGCCATCATGTGGATGGCAAATGTGCTCCTTTTGGTGGCAGCCATTTTGTGGATGGCAGATGTGCCCCTTCTGGCGGCGGCCATCTTGGAACGTTGCCCCAGATCATACAAACTGAGCCATATCATCATGTAACTGACATAGATCTGGCTAAATCGAGTGAGGCACAATCCAGGAATATACACACGACTTTCGGTGGTGAACATACTAGGCAAATGCTACACACCACAAGACCAGATCCTTTTTACCCACAAATGACCACTAATGGCCAGTACTATACTCCTTCGGGAAGTGAACAGGCTTTACCCATGTTCCCTGTCACAACGCTGTCCAGTGGGCCACCGACCCTTTCACCTACCACTCCCATAGTGAGCCCAGCTATTCTCCCACCTGGATCATCCCCAGCACCGACCCTTTCCACTGTCAACTCAGCCGCACGTCCACAAAGTTACTTCAAGCAGCGACCTCTCCTCCTAACACTTCCGCTACAACAGCACTCTCAGGCAGTCTACCTAACTCTATTCCCAGTACCTCACAGCCTCTCGCAGCCGAGCGCACACCTGTATGGAACGGTGGCCACTGAACAAGGAGGGGCTCAATCTGGGGAGGGGACACCACCATCACAGGAAGCACGAAGGGGAGGGAATGTTGGCAACCCGTTTTTGAAAAAGAACTTCCTGAGGAACCCTTGTTAGTGGTGGGTAAGGGTGACATAACGACAATGGAAACGGACGCTATTGTTAATGCTGCCAACCCTCGGTTAGAGCACAGCGGAGGTGTGGCTGGAGCTATAGTGGAGGCAGGAGGGGCGACTATTCACACTGACAGCTGTATCCTTGTTGAGCCGCGTGGTCAGATAGCTGTTGGGGACATAGCGGTGACTAAATCTGGCAATCCTCCTTGTAGAATGATCCTACACGCTGTAATCCCTACTTTTGACCCTATTCATCCAGATGTCAGTGCTCGACAACTACGCGCGGCAATAACTCGTATCTTAGAGTACGCGAATATTAGTGAGCAGATTGAGACCTTGACAATTCCTGCCATTGGTGTTGGCCTCTTCGGGTTCCCTGTTCATGCGTGTGCAAGGGAATTATAATGAACAAGTGTAGCCCCCCCAAGCATTTGCTGCCTCTCCGAAATCAGGTTAATTAGTAATGAGGACAGGACTGTTAAAGCTTTTAAGACCGCCTGCATCACCTGGACTCCACCCCATGATATAGGAGCTGCCCAAATAGAGCCCCTCATTCCAGGACTGTTACCTCCTCCTGCTCCTCATACACTAGTAATTACACCTGTACTTCCGGTGCCACCACCAACTCTGCCCACGTCTGAGGAACCCATCCTTTATGTTAAGTGTACACCCCAGCAAACTGCTGCTCTGCTGAACCAACTCCCAGATCCAGAAAAAGAGCCAATGCCTTTCTATAGAAGCATGCTTCAAATCCAAAGGAATTACTCTGCCACATGGCAAGATCTCATTTCCCTGGGAAATCTTAAAGCAGGCGATGCATATTGGCCTGTTATGGACACTGCATTTAATGATGCCTCACTTGTCAGTGACACCACATGGGACTCTGGTGTTCAGTTCTGCCAACAACTTAAGCTCCGAGCTGTCAACGCGGCAACCGTACTAGAAAGTCCCATTGTGCCCAATCCACATACATTGCTGTCAGAAATACCATCAGATGCAAAACGTTTCACTGTCATCAATCTGGCCAATGCTTTCTTCAGCGTACCACCGCATCCAGAAGGTTGGTACCTGTTTGCCTTCACTTACAGAGGATCACAATACACCTGGACAGTCTTACCACAAGGAGCACAGAACTCACCAAGTCATTTCTCTCAGGCTCTTGCCTCTTGTTTACGGCCGTGGAAAGAGACTAACCATCAAGTTGTCCTTCTTCAGTATGTGGATGACCTCCTACTATGTCATCCGGATCAGGCGACAGCTGAAGAGTCGAGTCTCAGTCTTCTCTTTCATCTTGCACAACAAAACTGCAAGGTGTCCCTCAACAAAATCCAGTGGTGTCAGCCCAAAGTTGTGTTTTTAGGCCACTGTCTCTCTCCACCTAACGGGTGAAAGGAAACTTGCTATTGAGACCGTTCCTCTACCAAAAGGACCTAAGCAATTACAAGCTTTCTTAGGACTTATCACATATTGTCGCCAATGGATTCCAGATGCCTCAAAGCTGATGCAACCGTTGTACGATGACCTCAAGACGTCAGCTTTTCCACTACGTCCCAAATCCGTGGAAGCCTTCTACGCTCTTAAACAGGCCATACAGTCTGCACCAGCTCTTGGAATCCCAAATTATCAACTACCTTTTTACTTGTTTGTCAGTGAAGTAGAAGGACATGCTTCCAGAGTCCTAGCACAGAAACATGGGGGAAGAACAAGACCCATCGGCTATTACTCTGCCCGCCTTGGACTCGGTGTCTCAAGCTTCCCCAACTTGCCTCAGAGCCGTTCATGCTGCACATGTGCTTCTGGACAAAACTTCTGATATCATCTTAGGACATCCGGTTCTCTTAATGGCTCCACACGACATAAAAGCCATTCTTGACCAAACTCAACCTAAACATCTGTCGCTGCAGCGTCATATGAGACTCCAATGTTCACTCTTGATTCCGGATAATGTCACTCTTGTCCGCGGCGCCATCCTCAACCCGTCCACGCTACTCCCTCTTTCCAGGGGGGGGATGTGGATGATGATACTGATGCTCTCTGTGAAGATGCCTTTACACACTCAGAGGATCATGATTGTCTCGAACAGATGCAGGAAGAAGCTGCCTCCAAGAGAAATGTGTCTGAAGACCCACTCCCGCATGCTGACCTGACGTTCTTCACCGATGATTCCAGATTTGCAGATGAAACAGGAAGATTCCATAACGGATATGTCGTGGTTACACATGAACAGGATTCATTTACAAAAGAGAAAGCAGCGGTGTACGTGTCTCAAGACACTGAAGAAGGGCCTTAAAGCTCTCTTATGAAGTTATATCCATTTACATCAAGACAAGACACCGGATGATGAAAAGAAGTCGTGGCAAGAAGCAGGAGCTAAAAAGGATGAAGATGGAGTCTGGAGGAAGAACAAAAAGATCTGTCTACCTCGTAATCTGTACCCCTTGGTGACAGAATGGGCACACGGTGTCACCCATAGAGGCAAGAATCAGATGAATGACTTGATTTGGAAGACTTATATGGCACATGGGATTTCTACTGTCACCCAAAAATATTGCAAGTCCTGCTTTGTGTGTGCAACATGCAATCCAGCACCGCCTCAGAAAGATTTGGCTAAACCACTCTATCCCTTCAAAGAATTCAAATCGATCATATTCAAATGCCAAAAGTAGGGAAGTACGAGTATGTACTGGTAGTGACTGACATGTTCTCGGGATGGCCTGAAGCCTATCCAGTAACCAACATGACTGCCAGAGTGACTGTTAAGAGACTGATGACTGGGGTAGTGTGCAGATATGGAATCCCAGAGGTAATTGAGAGTGACCAAGGACCCGCATTCATTGCAGCACTGACTAAGGAACTATGGACATTAGTAGGGGCAGATTTAGGTTTACATACTCCGTATCACCCCCAGAGCAGTGGTAAAGTAGAAAGGCTAAATGGCACATTGAAAAATGAAATACTGAAAGCCAGTCAGGAGGTCAGACTTCCTTGGACAGACATTTTGCCCATTGCCTTATATTCTGTCAGAAGCACTCCGAGGGGTCCCGCTAAACTCACACCATATGAGATTCTTTTTGGGGGGCCTCTAAGGTTGGGTCAATATTTTCCACAACAGCTAGCCTTAGGAAGTGATACTCTTGTAAATTATGTCATTGCCCTTACTAAAGAATTGTCAGTAACACATGTACGAGTTTTATCATCCATTCCAGATCCAGATTTCAGTGAAGGTACTCACACTTTCCAACCTGGTGACTACGTGCTGGTAAAGAAGTTCACCGGAAAGACATCCCTGGAGTTGAGTTTTGAGGGTCCCTACCAAGTGCTCCTGGTCACTCCTACTTCAGTCAAACTTGAAGGAAGACCGACGTGGATACACGCCTCCCACTGCAAGAAGTTCGTGCCTCCATCAGAACCTTCTACAAAATGTTACATATCCTCTATTCTGTGTGTTGTGCCATTCTATACTCATTTGTAGGAGCACAACAGGTCGCAAGAGGGGTGATCATGAACTGATGGGCGAGGGTACCACAGTAGGGACAAAAGGTTAATAAAGTATTTAGGGGGGACTGTTGACGAGAGCCATAGGATCAAATACTTAATTAACCTCAAGACATAGGAGATTGAGAGAAAAGACCCACAAAGTGTATTATTTCACCTTACATAAGCTTGTTTAGATTAAAAGATGGCTGCCATTTCCTGTCTCATCACACCATGCTCTGTTCAGGGAGGAAGCTACATTCTATAGAAGGACTAACCCACCACAGAGCGACACATCGCATGGAGAAACCCACCCCGATGACCTCGTGGATCACGCCCCCCCCCGATGACCTCGTGGATCACGCCCCCCCCCGATGACCTCGTGGATCACGCCCCCCCCCCGATGACCTCGTGGATCACGCCCCCCCCCGATGACCTCGTGGATCACGCCCCCCCCCGATGACCTCGTGGATCACGCCCCCCCCCGATGACCTCGTGGATCACGCCCCCCCCCCCCGATGACCTCGTGGATCACGCCCCCCCCCCCCCCGATGACCTCGTGGATCACGCCCCCCCCCGATGACCTCGTGGATCACGCCCCCCCCCCGATGACCTCGTGGATCACGCCCCCCCCGATGACCTCGTGGATCACGCCCCCCCCCCGATGACCTCGTGGATCACGCCCCCCCCCGATGACCTCGTGGATCACGCCCCCCCCCGATGACCTCGTGGATCACGCCCCCCCCCGATGACCTCGTGGATCACGCCCCCCCCCGATGACCTCGTGGATCACGCCCCCCCCGATGACCTCGTGGATCACGCCCCCCCCGATGACCTCGTGGATCACGCCCCCCCCGATGACCTCGTGGATCACGCCCCCCCCCCCGATGACCTCGTGGATCACGCCCCCCCCCGATGACCTCGTGGATCACGCCCCCCCCCGATGACCTCGTGGATCACGCCCCCCCCCGATGACCTCGTGGATCACGCCCCCCCCCGATGACCTCGTGGATCACGCCCCCCCCCGATGACCTCGTGGATCACGCCCCCCCCCCGATGACCTCGTGGATCACGCCCCCCCCCGATGACCTCGTGGATCACGCCCCCCCCCCGATGACCTCGTGGATCACGCCCCCCCCCCGATGACCTCGTGGATCACGCCCCCCCCCGATGACCTCGTGGATCACGCCCCCCCGATGACCTCATGGATCGGCCCATGGACTAACCAATGAATACATCTGGTTACTCACATTCTAGGGTTAACCGAGCCCCTATTTACAGTTTATATAAATCTATGTTCGGGTTGAATAAAGACACTTGGAGCTGATCAAGGAGCGCTTACATCCGACTGTGTGTGTGTGTGTCTGATGTTATTCTTTCTTGCATGCACTTGATCATTACATTAGGCCAGGAGCAGGCAACTAGGGAACATATCAAACTGTTCGTCCTAACAAGGCGACCATGCATACCTGGATTGGGGGAGGAGGGGTGCCACGCATACCAGGATTAGGGGGAGGAGAGGTGCCACGCATACCAGGATTAGGGACGGAGGAGTTCCACGCATACCAGGATTAGGGGGAGGAGAGGTGCCACGCATACCAGGATTAGGGGGAGGAGAGGTGCCACGCATACCAGGATTAGGGGCGGAGGGGTGCCACGCATACCAGGATTAGGGGGATGAGGGGTGCCACGCATACCAGGATTAGGGGGATGAGGGGTGCCACGCATACCAGGATTAGGGGGATGAGGGGTGCCACGCATACCAGGATTAGGGGGATGAGGGGTGCCACGGATACCAGGATTAGGGGGATGAGGGGTGCCACGGATACCAGGATAGGGGGATGAGGGGTGCCACGGATACCAGGATTAGGGGGATGAGGGGTGCCACGCATACCAGGATTAGGGGATGAAGGGTGCCACGCATACCAGGATTAGGGGATGAGGGGTGCCACGCATACCAGGATTAGGGGATGAGGGGTGCCATGCATACCAGGATTAGGGGTGCCATGCATACCAGGATTAGGGGATGAGGGGTGCCACGCATACCAGGATTAGGGGATGAGGGGTGCCACGCATACCAGGATTGGGGGATGAGGGGTGCCACGCATACCAGGATTGGGGGATGAGGGATGCCATGCATACCGGGATTAGGGGTGCCATGCATGCCAGGATTAGGGGATGAGGGGTGCCATGCATACCGGGATTAGGGGTGCCATGCATGCCAGGATTAGGGGATGAGGGGTGCCATGCATACCAGGATAGGATGGTGGAGACAGGATGGGGGCAGCGCAAATACCAGGAAGGGGGCAGCACACACCAGCATAGGAGACCATATGCCAATAAAAATGCTCGCCACCCGGGCGTAGAACGGGTTCAATAGCTAGTTATTTATAAAGCGATTTGGAGATTGTCTTTTTAATCACATTTTCTATCAGATTAGTTATCTGAAATCAGAGAGGGTGTTTAGACACTGAAGTCTATGTACCCAAATGTGATATTTAATACTATTCTCTCACAAAATCAAAAACCCCTCCGTCATTTAAGGTACATATGGAAATATAACAGCTAAGGTCGCCAGTTCTTCCATTGTACTGACTGCCTAACCAGCTGCTTCTTTAAGGGGTTAAGTCTGCAGTCACCGAGGCCGGCACACGCCGCGAGGCCAGCACACGCCACGAGGACAGCACACGCCACGTCTCTGTGCGCACACCGCCATCGCTGCGCAGTATTTCAGCTCTCGCTGCTTTATTACCCGCTCCCTGCTGCAATATCGCAGTAATTCCTGGCTGCAGCGGCGACTCTGGCTGGAAACTCTCAAGGTCCATATAAAAGTCTCTCTGGCTCCGTGACCGCTGATATAAATAAGAAATGTGTTTGTTCCCGAGGAAAAACGATAAAACATTCTTTAATCTCCATTGATTTTGTGTAAATTGCATGAAACCGGCCTCATTTTCTCTCCAAAGCTGCGAGAAAGAGCAGCAGTGACGTCCGACACATAAATATCACCCGGTGGGCGCAGGGCGAATTAACACTGAAAAAGCAATAAAGACGGCGGCTGGAAAACTGCGCGGCTCGTAAGAAAGTCGCCAACAATCAATGGCTGCAACAGATTCAACTACTCACAATACGGCAAATATACAAAGGTGCGGGTGGAAGAGAAAGCAGCAAATCTGTAAATATGTTGTTTAATGATCTGCAATCCGCTCTTCTCCAGTCACATCCAAAGCTGCATCAAGGCTCTGGCAATGCATTGATGTGGGATTGCGATTTCCTATGGTGTCGTACTGACATTGGAGTCGCAGATGTTCCACAGCAACGTCAGCTGCCAGGCGGGTCGTGCGGCCAAAGATCACTGCATGGCACCACAATACAAGAGAACGGGGTAGCATTGCACCTCTGAGGGGACTGCAAAGAGACACTGGGTTCAACTATTTTCACGGTCCCCTTGGGGCCCCATTTACTTGTATTGTGGTGCAATGCAGCAGGGACACATAGCAACTATTGGCCGTGCAACCTGTGTCACATCCAAAATCCCCCTATATTCCTAGCATTACTGTCACTGGTCACATGCGACTCATTTGCTATAGCCTTGCACGTAACTTATCCATTTTGTTTACTGCAAAACTACAGCTCTAATGTACTAATGAGACATCAAGTTGACAGATGTGTTTGCACATTTCCCATCTTAGGCTATGTTCACACGTTGCGTTTTTGCAGCATTTTTTTAATGCAAATTTTAAACTGTGTTTTATAGTACCAGCAAACGCTATGAGATTTCAGGAATCTCACACACACACATTGGTTATTTTTCCTGACTTATGTCAAAGAGCAAAATACAGCATGTCCCTTCTTTCAGCGTTTTTGCAGCGCTTTTTCATCCACAGAAAACAATGGGTAAGTGCAAAAATGCAGCAAAAAAAACGCAGGTATCAGATTTTGCTGCATTTTTGGTGAAAAAAAAAAAAAACTCGTGGCGTGCACAAGAGACAAATGCACCTGACAAAAATGCAGCAAAACCTGCTTTCTGTAAGCAGTTTCTTTACTGTCAAGAGGGCAGGTTTTGCCTGCAGAAAAAAAACGCAGCAAAATGGCAAAGTGTGAACATAGTCTTACACTGTTTTTTTTCTTATCCCCTGCACAGACCCCAAGTTTTTCATTTATTGTAAAATTCCGATAATCCATTTATGAATTGAGGAGATGCAGGTTACGTCATTTTCAGATCTCTACCTTTCGCTGCTCCTCGACTGATCCGGAAAATCCCAGTGATCTCCCCAATACACACAAGGCAGTCACCACAATCATCAGGTGCAGCCATCAATCTTGCACAAGATACTTGACATCCAATCATATCTAGATGGTTCTTCTCCTCCCCCATAAAGAGGGGCTGCGGCTTTGTACGGTAAGGGGTGCCCTGCTCCTGATGTGGCCACGATGCGCCCGCTCGCCCTGATGCGGCCACGATGCGCCCGCTCGCCCTGATGCGGCCACGATGCGCCCGCTCGCCCTGATGCGGCCACGATGCGCCCGCTCGCCCTGATGCGGCCACGATGCGCCCGCTCGTCCTGATGCGGCCACGATGCGCCCGCTCGTCCTGATGCGGCCACGATGCGCCCGCTCGTCCTGATGCGGCCACGATGCGCCCGCTCGTCCTGATGTGGCCACAATGTGCCATGACTTTTTACTGAGCCTGGCTGAACCAGTACTGATCCTGAGTAAGGCTAAGCTCACGGCTTCCATGTAAAACGTTATAATGGATCCTGTATGCGATAGATCCAAATTGGCGACTGTTCGGCTCTGCTGACTTTTTGTTGAGGTTAACAGTGAGTGCGCCATTACCCAATATAACA
This sequence comes from Phyllobates terribilis, assembly GCF_046119375.1. Lineage (NCBI taxonomy): Eukaryota > Metazoa > Chordata > Amphibia > Anura > Dendrobatidae > Phyllobates > Phyllobates terribilis. The sequence continues at coordinate 171,805,079 of NW_027362768.1, read as the reverse complement.
GATTGTGCTCCAGTCACAACCAGAGCTGCATTCTCAATGCCCGCCCAGCTAAAATAGATGATAGACATATACAGGTGTCATTGTACCATAGACTGCAGGCGGTGAGCCAACTCGTAGGCTTCCAACGCGTCCTTCCCCATTTTACACTTGCTCCTGTCCACGGGTCGCGGCCGGTTGTAGACTGCTTGCTCTGGAAATTTACAGAAAGTTCAGCGAGTGGAAATTATGTAGAATCACCAAATACAATGCAACGTTTGGCGACTTACCGCAGCCGAAGTTAATGGCGCCAATTAATTCCAGGTAGGTGTGGATGCGCCCGATGCAGTTCACATCGCCGCAGTTCTTCAGCCCCGGACGCACCGATGTTTTGTTTAGATAATTTGGCTTACAACTTTTCCTGTGGTTGAAAAAACAAGAACATAAATCTTCATATCCCCTCATCAGTATCTCCACCCCTCTCATTCTGATCAGTGACAGCCTTGTGTAAAGGCTCGTGAAGGTGGTGACGGATGTAGAGAAGGTCACCACGAGGCCCGCACGTCAGCAGTCAGTGGTGCAGCCTCGGGCCTGTCACTGTAAGCGCACAGGTTACACAGTCCACATATTATAAAATAAAAGGGGAGGAAGATTTTTTTCCATTTGTGAAAAAAAAAAAAGAATGAAACGCCATCGTCCTGTCATATGTGCAAACCTTGCCATTTTCAAGATCTCTGCTTGCTGTCAGTCAGAGGGAACATTTTAGCTTACATCCAAAAGCTAAAAACCTGTCCGGACCCAATGCTTCGTACAGATGAGGGTGTCAGGATTCCAGTCGTCCTTCTATAGTTTGACCACTAGTGGCCGCTATTGTTCACCTTAATAATTGTGCTGCAATCCCACTCCTAAACACTGGAGGCTGCTGTTGTGTTCTGTAATTGTCCTTTACCAAGATGGCGGATTCTGAATCTGTGGGATCCATCTTGTTTCCTGTTTGGGCCTACTTAAAGCCGAATGGATCTCTCACTCATTGCTTGAGTATTATATCTAGCTGTTAGCCTAGTTTCCAGTCTCCAAGCTCCTGAACATTCTTACCTAGATTGTTCTCACCTATCTACGGATTGTTTCCTACAACTCCTTTAGCTAACTACAAGAACTTCTACTACCGCTTGCTGTTCCTGCTTTTGCTTCTTCGGTCACAGGTTTCCAGCAGTGCTACGCCAGTATCGTAACAGAGGGTTTGTTGCAGTTGTATACCACCTAGACAATTCTCTGTGAATCAAACACTGCAGCACAGGTCACCCTCCTTTACTGACCATTTCTTATGACTGGAATCAGTGCAAATTAATTCACAGGACCCGGTCCATTGGCTGACAGACATGAGAGGGAGACCCACCTCTTAAAAATGGCTCTTTTGATTAGCCAGCCTGTCGTGATGTTATTTGTGACGTCACGTCAGTGCGACTAATCACAAGAAGAGCTGTGGATGCTTATGCCAGGGCCCCCATCCAGCGCCCACAGATCAATGACACGACCGATGGACCCAGGTCCTGTGAATCGATTCATATCCAACTTTAGCTAACAACATTGGGTACTTAGAGCGCACCTGTCAGCAGGATTGTGCTCAGTAAACCACATACACTGTCAGGTGGGCGCCGTTATACTGAGTAAAATGATACCTTTGATGATGAAATAAGTCCAGTGGTTCTTTTATAACCTTTACTTTCAGTTCTGCCATAATGATATGCATGTGCTCTCATTATGTATTCATGTATTTTTAGCTCTGCCTTCTAACAGGTCACTGTGCTTTCAGTCACCTGCCTGTTTTATATACTGACTGTGTAATTTCTGTTCAAAACTGAAAATTTACATCCCCCAATATGGCCGCCGCGGCCCGCGCATGCGCAGCAGCATCTTTTGGTTGCCGAGAGATGCTAACCCGCGGGCGCCATTTTGCTTCAGGAAAAAGAATTTGGGTGCAGCAATATGGCACCGCGCACTAGCATCTCTCGGCAACCAAAAGATGCTATTGCGCATGCGCGGGCCGCGGCGGCCATATTGGGGGATGTAAATTATCCCTTTTGAACAGAAATTACACAGGCAATATTTAAAACAGTAGGCAGGTGACTGAAAGCACAGTGACCTGTCAGAAGGCAGAGATAAAAATACATGAATACCTAATGAGAGCTCCAGAGCACATGCATATCATTATGGCAGAACTGAAAATAAAGATTACAGAAGAACCACTGGACGTATTTCATCATCAAAGGTATCATTTTACTCAGTGTAATGTCGCCCACCTGACAGTGTATGTGGTTTACTGAGCACAATCCTGCTGACAGGTGCGCTCTACTAAACACTGTTTTTAATAAAACAAAAAGAATGAAAGCCATTAGACGAGCGCCAAGGTGTACCCAAATTCGGGATGGTCCTAACCTCTAATATTAAACCTTACCCGGCGTCATAGTGACATCCTGTGTGAATAAGGGCTGAGCAGGACGGGGTCCCAAACATGGACACACAGCTAGTGAGGAGTTATATAAATGTAATATGCAGCTCAAAGGATGGGACGTCAGACACATACCTGCACTCAATGCAGAAACTTAAAGCTAAACCGAAAAAAAATAACTTTTTTCACCTTGATGTTGGTGGAATGGCTTTTACGCTTCTTTTTTTTTTGCATCAAAAAACGGTGTTATTTACATGCACTATTGCTTTTACTTACAGCAGGGCATTTATTTATTTTTTTGTTTCTGTCTTGGGTTTTGAATGTATCAGTGCAGGTAACATGTAGCTCCATACAATCCTATGTATAGGAGGTTCATTCACTGTTTGCAAGCAGAAATCGTGAAACTAGTGAGACTTAAAAAAAGCTTTTCATTCTAGGATTATTACAGGTTAATCTCAGCATTGAAAGTTATTGCATAATCGGAATAATTGATGACTCATCAGCGAGGGTCCAACCACTGGGACCTCCACCGATCCTGAAATGCCCCATTGGAAAGGACTGGTGGCTGTGCACTTATCCCACCGCTCCATTCATTCTCTATGGGACTGATGAGCGCTGTACATGGCCACGGATAACAGTCCTAGAGAATGAATAGAGCGGCGCTACATTATAGGGATAGTTCTGCATCAAGCTGCTGAACAGGGCTCTAAAATGACCATGAAGAAGTGTCCGCACACACCTGCCAGGACGCGTGCACGATCGGCAGGCATTGTGCACGCATCCTGGTGCCGCTCACCTTCACATGCGGACATGTGTGGTGCCAGAAAGCGTTTTACGGAAGTTGAGGTGTTTTAAGTGCAGTTACATTTTAAGGAAACAGCACACAGAATGGTAGTGCCGCTCTGTCACTTGTACTTTACCATTGTTCCAAGATGTAATTACGGATCCGAAGATATCGCTCGGGAGTTTTTGCTTGCCGGCCCTCGAAGAATTCAGAGATGGCCTGCTTTTCTTCCTCGGATATAAAGTCTTGCTCGATTTCCACTTCTTGCTCTGGAGGTCTCAGCTCGTCCTCTTCCTCCTGCTGCTCCTGCTCACAGGGTGGAAGAGAAGGTAATGAGGGAGGACAGTCATTCTGGTCTGGGGCAAGTGGAGCGTCAGGACTCGGAGGCTCCTGCTGGGGACTGTGAACCGGAGTGTCAAAGTGGGTGACAGACACCGATGCATGGGGAGAGCCTCCATCGTGGCCCGTCACCTGACACAAGCCATCAGTCCTTGGCCCCTCTCCCTGCTCAGTGGCTTTATGCTCCACGTCCTTGGTTGGAGTCCCTAGTGGGTTTTGAGGGTCCCCATCATCAGCCAGCTCCTCCTGCAGCTCGTCCGTTATGTCAATCTCTTCATCGTCCGATAACGTCTCGATCTTTACAGCGTTGAGGTTGGGGTCGGCTCGTCCTCGAAACGCAGACAGTTCATCCCCTCTGGGATCCTCCAGACGGAGAAAATTAAGAACAGGAGAACCCGTCTTGGAATCTTTCTCTCCATCTTCCACCTTACACTGTGCAAATACAACAAGCGTCACCGTCAGCCATGCTAATAGATGTGCAAAACGAGGCGCCATCATACTGCAGAGCGGGAACAGACCTTATTCTTGTAGTATTGCCTGGCGTAGCTCTTTACTTGTAGCACAGAGCGGCTCCCGATCAGTCTGGCGATGCTGGTCCAACGTCTGCCAAACTTGGCCTTAGAGGAAAGACGGAGAAACAACAAAAACTCTTAAGGGGCTTGTCAATGACAAGAGGTTGGTGGTGGTTGGGGAAGGCGTTTTCTCTTATGTTAGGTCTCTAGATCGGTGGAATAAAACTGCAAAGAGCAGGTAGACCGCTACAACCATCTCCTCTCCTTCCCCAACCCGTCCTTATCAGACATGCCCCATCCTTATCAGTGTGGCCGCCGCAGGTCGAGGCCAGACAAGCAATAAGCCACCGACTACAGGAGAACCCCAAACATGAGAAGCCACCGTAACGCTCACCAGTCCCTGCTCAAACAGATCCTTTTCCTCCACGCTCCACTTCACTGAGCTGCTGCCGGACTTAGATGGGGATCTGGACCTAGAAAGGAACCGCAAGAAACGTCTGCGTGAAAAACCCTGAGCAGGCGTCATATTCCTATCCACAGTAGTTTTAATAGAGGCGGCTGAAGGATGTGCGCTCCATCAGTGGCGGCCGTGTCCAGGACCGAGGTGCCACGCACCTCAGAGGTAAGAAATAAAGGCCACGGATGCTGTAATGAACACACATAACCATGCATGACAAACCCCTTTAAGCTTTATTTGCAGAAGACTGGAGAGGCCCTATAATTGTCACTTCCACAGATCACCCATCACAAGAGACATATGCGCCGTCACTACTTACGGGACTCGCGACACTTTCTTCTGTGGACTCCTGTAGGAGAGAAGACATTGTACGTTATATCTATGCACCAGATATCGGGGGCACGTCACCAGGATCCAGCACCATCATCCCATAAGTGGGGGTCCGACCGGAGTGAGCAGGAATGTCAGATATTACCACGGCTTATAGGGTGAATGTGGAGATGTTGGGGGTCATTACTGAGCATGTTCCAGATTCCCCCCACAAGATTGGGGAGACAGGATCCTGGGATGTGGGGGGTCCATATAACAAAACTGCACTTAATCCAGCAGCAGCTACTTAGTAGGGGGTACGCCCACCACAGACCCTCAGAACTCAATGGAGAAAGACATAGGTGAGGATATGAAATAATTGTTCAATATATGAATTCCCATTTAAAGGGGTTTTCCACTACTCAGGTCATCGACATCTGATCATTGGCGACAAGACCCCGGCACCCCGAGACTGGCTGTTACCAGCTACAGCCGAATGTGAACGGTGTACAGAGAAGTGACAGTGCAGCGCCATACATCCTGTGCTGGCCACTCTCAGGTACTGCAGCTCAGATCATATTCACTTCAATAGGAGCTGAACTGCAGTACCTGGGAGTGACCACTACATGGTGTGCAGCGCTTTGCTGATCCAGCATTAACATGTTGCCGCTGTAGCAGCTGATCTTCAGGGTCGCGGACCCCCTCCGATCTGATATCGATGCCCTATGCATCAATATTTAAGCAGTGGACAAACCCTTTAAGGTTCATGGCCACTGTAATGATTGTAAAAAACGTGAAATCCACATTCCACCTTTTGATGCAGGGTTTGTCTCCATCTTTAGCTTCAGACCAGAACTTGGCTGCAGACGGCTTAGTAGGGAAATAATATCTGGGGAAAGCTAAGGAAAAAATAAATCCAATATAACAGCGGCGCAACGGCTGCACCGGAAAGCGCAATGCCGGCATTACATGATCCAATCATCCGAACTTGAGAATCTGGCACAGAACGGACACAAGAGAAGCAGCCGGCAGGACGGAAAATCACTGACAGAAGCAGAATTTCTGCAAAAATGTGGGCTCTTAGGAGTCAGTCTTCTAGTTTTCTATATAGAATATCACAGACAGCGATAAACTACATCCTAAACATCAGGAAAGTCAGAGCACAAAACACTTGGGTCACGTTTTCTCCACTCACACCCAAAGCTGTGTTGGCATTTCTGCCATTGTCAGTGATGTGAGTGCTGAGCTGTAAAAGGAAATTTCCATCTTCATAGGATAGAGCTTGTAAAAACAAAATGTATGAAAATGGCAACAACCCTTTTAACAATGTCAGTCCTCCGAGCTCCCACAATGCTCTGCTCTCAGGTAAAGGTAAACCAGCGGGGTTCTCGATTTCGCTTTAGATCTAGACAGAGAAGAAAACGGCGGCTTCGCTGAGGAGCAATAGATGAAGGATACTCCTCTTCTAGCAGCATCTTCTCGATGACGGCGCGGTTCTCAGCGCTGATTGTGCTGTCCAGGGTCCACGGCTAAAAAAGGAAAACAGATCGGGGGAAAATTTAATACTAAAAAAATAAGGTAAAAAACGAGCTTCGATCACTGCAGACTAATCCCTTAACGGGGATGTCCGATCTTGGGATACAAGTCTATAGTGAGCTCAATGTGAGGATTCAAAAGTCTGCAGTCACATGAAGTGACTGCAGACTTGTACCCCAATAAGCCGGAAGCATTGCACAAGTGATTGTACCCCTGGAGGAGGACTTAAAAAAAAACACAATATAAAATAAAACAAAAAAAATAAAAAAGTGCAGTAAACAGTGACACAGAACTAATTATTGGATTTATAAAAGTTTTTCTTTTAAGTTTTTTTCTGAGCATTAAGAATGTGAAGAAAAAAAAAAATGTTATCACTAGAATCGCACTGACGTGCAGAATAAAATCACCAGGTCCTCGTAGGTCTATGTGAAATAAAAAAAAGTTCTGGCTCTAATAATATAAGGAGGAGAAAAAAAAACAATAGCAAAGACGGGAAATGGTGGCGTAGAAGTGTGATACCTGCAGCCATGAGATTGGCGCGGGGCAGGCGGTCAGCCGGATACTCACTGTCAGCAGGTCTTCTCGCCTCCACGCGGGGTCCATGTTGGGATCGGGGGTGAACGCTGAGCTCAGACTTTCGTGGTTTCTGCAGGATACGCACAGGAGATCAGCGACTCGGACAATCAATATGACAATCACTAATACCCCCAGCAGGCTTAATGATGATTGGTGTTCACACCCTCATCTGGGTGTAACACCCAGGGGTCACGGAGAAGAGTTAGTGCATTTTCAGCTGCTGCCAGATATGTACAATGGTCAGGGACTGACCTGCATCTCTGGGGGAGGCTGTGTGCAGCTCACAGAGCATTGTCTACACTGATCCATAGTAACAAACCTCCTGCTGTGCCAGTAATGGTTTTTAGCTTATAAATGGAAACAAGCACATGCTCATTCACCGACAGACAGCAGAAGTCTTGAAAACGAGGAGTAATAGAAAACAAACTATCAATGATGTGGATTTCAGCTACGTATCTGATTATCAGCTCTTCTGCCAAACTCCGTTATAGTAGAATGCTGTGAAACAATACAAGTGTCGTAGAGTGCGAGCTCTGCTGCCCACACCCCACATATTATCCTCACCCCCTGCACGACTCAGTCACATCTCCCTCTATGTCCACATCCGCCTCCTCCGCCATGTTGTCTGCGCCTCAAACGGCCTCTTCTGACGTCATTAGGACAGCAGCCAATAGGTTTCCCCGGGAGCCACATTAGTACACCCTCAGTCCTTCCAGGCGCCATCTTGCTCCTCTCATTGAAACGCTTGAGGACATGTTGGTCAACCCACACGATTTTATGTTTTTTTTTTCAGCACCGGAGCCTTTCCAGGGTGATTATTTCGTTTCTTTACACGTTAGCCTTAGAATAATACTTGAAAACGTGGCCTAGATCGAATCTCTGTGGTAGAGTGGGTGTACCAAGATGGCGGCGAAATGACACCCACGTGACAGTGGCTGCTCTGCCCGTGCTCTCCGTCCTCCTCCGGGTTGTGGGGAGTCTGTCACACTTCTTACCCGTCTCTGGTCGGTGTATTAGCGGTGGACGGACGGTAAATGGGAGGGTTTGGCTGTGACTGGCTGTGACCCTGAGATTTGGCCTTCTTGGTTGTGGTGAGTGTGGGGGTCAGGGTCATTTTGCTGGGGGAGGGGCTTCTGTGACAGCTGTAGAGGCTAGGAAGTTGTGGAACCACAAACACCAGCATGCCATGCAAGTCAAAGCCATGCCTGCTGTATAGGAAAGTTGGGGCCACGTCATTTGTCCTTTTATTTTTCTCCAAACATGAAAAAAAAGGTCAGAAAAGTGTAATCAGCGTAAAATGTCCCTGATTCTCCAGATCTGTGCGATCACGGAGATCCCAAGCCTGTACAGTTTGCGTTTTTTTATTATTATTTTAGTGATTTTTTAAAAAAATTCTGAACTATGTAAAAACAATAAAAAAAAAAATAAATCACTTTTTATTGCATTTTTTTGGGGAGGAGGCGCAGCAGCTGAAAACTGCAATTCCGTTGTTTCCATTATTTTTTTCTTCTATGTTTATTTGTATTTATATATTTATTTTTGAATGGGGAAAAAGAAAGCGATTTACATTTTTGTTTTCATTTTTAATAAAAAAAAAAAAAAACTTTGTAAACTTTTCACTTCAGTCCTTCTAGTCGCCTTGAACCTGTGATCGTTTGCTTGTACGGTATACTGCGATACATCAGACTGATCGTGGCATTGAAGTGGTTAAACAGCAGTGATTGGAGCTAGCTCTGCTCGCTGCTGTTGGAGGCAGGTGCAGGCTGTATAACACAGCCGGCACTTGCCAGGCATGGAGCGAGCTCATCTGCTAATCCCATGATGGATATATATACTGTGTGTGTTATTGAGCAAGGACGGGTTAATACATCTCCTTGCACTGTGATAAATGTATGATTGTTGGGGGTCCACTTGCTGTAACCCCACTGATCCTGAGAATGGGGGTCACGAAGTCCTTTGCAGTTAATGGTGTGGTGCTATAAGACCAATCCATTAGACACTTTCCCGCCAAAAATCTAATTCTTGCTCCAATTTAGCATGCACCATAATTTGCAACTTTTTTGAGGCCTCTTTTCTTCCTCTTTGTTCCAAGACCTCTGCTTGCTGCCAGTGAATGGTGATTGATGGGAACGGCTTCTCCTCTCTGAGCCTGTAGAATACTGAAGATACATTGTAGTGAATTTCTTATAAGACAGTTATGATACATTGTATCCGACGCCTGTAACATTGTACTGGTTGTGTCTCTCCAGGAGGATGAGGATGGAGGCAGCCCGGATCCTGTGCACCTACAGACAGAGAATATGCTCCCTGAACAGACTCCTCTCTTCTAGATTAACCCTTCATAGTCACTTCTTAAATGCACCAAATACAAGAAGAACGGAGCAGGTCCTGAGGACTGCACATTATCGGCCCGCCTGGCCATCACCCTCTGTATCCTCCATAGCCAGGAGTGCGGTCTGTGGGGGGCACAGCCAAGTAGTGTATACCAGTTATATACAGAGCTCAGGGGTCTCCTTCAGGCTCCCCCTAAACAACCCTGGGGTCAGGAGGTCCATCCACACCACCCGCCGCCTCAATGTCCTCCTGCCTCCGCACATCTGGCTTTTAATCAAACCGCTACAAAAACTGTTTGCTATTATCCTTGGCAGGTCAGGTATAACATGTTACTTTTATGTCTCATTACTAGTGTTGAGCGATACCTTCCGATATCAGGAAATATCGTATCGGATTGGATCGGGCCGATACCCAAAAAGTATCGGATATCGCCGATTCCGATACCGGAAACCAATGCAAGTCAATGGGACACAAATATCGGAATGAAAATAAACCCTTTCTTTCCTTGTAGGTTAATTCTACATGAAGTAAAACAACTAAGAATAATGTAGAATGACATGAAAAGCCGGCAATTCATCAGCGGCATTCACCGGTACCCGACAATTTACAACAGAAAGAATAGAGCTTCACACATAGATTAGATAGATAGAAACATGTCAGTCACATATATATGAAGTACAGTGACAGTGTTGCTTACTGTACTTGTCATTTAGTGTAAAGGATTTATTAAAAAAAATATTAGTGTTTTCGTGCACCGTCTCTTTAAAAAAGCCGGCCGGCAATTCAGCATCTGTACCCGACAATTTATAACAGACAGAATAGAGCTTCACACATAGATTAGATAGATAGAAACATGTCAGTCACATATATAAGAAGTACAGTGACAGTGTTGCTTACAGAACTTGTCATTTAGTGTAAAGGATTTATTTAAAAAAATAATAGTGTTTTCATGCACTGTCTCTTTAAGAAAGCCGGCCGGCAATTCAGCATCTGTACCCGACAATTTAGAATAGAAGGAATAGAGAATCACACATAGATTAGATAGATAGAAACATGTCAGTCACATATATATGAAGTACAGTGACAGTGTTGATTACTGTACTTGTCATTTAGTGTTAAAATAAAGGATTTATTTAAAAAAAAATTGGCGTGGGGTTCCCCTTAATTTTAGGCTCTAGCGGAGGTTAAGCAGACAGCTGGGGCAAATGTTTGAAGCCTGGGAAGGGGGTAATACCCACGGAGCTTCCCAGGCTACTAATATCAGCCCCCAGCTGAATACCTAGCCTTTACTAGCTATTAAAATGGGGGACCCCCCCAAAAAAATGACGTGGGGTCCCCCCTAATTTAATAGCTAGCACAGGCTAGGCAGACAGCTGGGGGCTGATATTAATAGCCCAGGAAGGGTGCCATGAATATTGGCCCCCTCCCAGGCTAGAAACACCAGCCGTCAGCCGCCCCAGAAATGGCGCATCCATAGGATGCGCCAATTCTGGCACTTAGCCTCGCTCTTCCACGCTGCCCTGGTGCGGTGGCAGGGGGTAATAGGGTTGGGGTTGATGTCAGCTTATAATGCCAGCTGACATCAAGCCCAGGTTAGTAATGGAGAGGCGTCTATAAGACACCCCCATTACTAACCCCATAGTCAAAGTTAAAAGAAAACACAAACACCCAGAATAAAGTCCTTTAATTGAAATAAAGACACAATTCTTTATTGTTCTAAATTAAACCATACTTACCATCACGCCCATTCCAGCTGAAGCCAACGATCTCCTGCAATAAAAGAAAAATAATAAAGCAACCTCATCCTTACCTTTCGATGGTTCCCAGGACAGCTCCAGCTCTGCTACATCGAGATGACAGGCTGGACCGCAGCAGAAAGCTGCCATCCAGCCTGTCATCCCGCAGACACTGAGAAGCGCAGGCATGCTTGCGCTCCTCAGTGTCTCTCTGTGACGTCATCCAGATGAGCCGAGTTCATGTCCAATGAACTCAGCTCACCTCATGCACGTCACTGACAGCGTGGGAAAATTCTCCTGCACTCAGCGCTTCAGCGTGAGAATTCTCCCACGCTGTCAGTGACATACATGAGGTGAGGTCATGTCCAATGAACTCAGCTCACCTCATGCACGTCACTGACAGCGTGGGAAAATTCTCACGCTGAAGTGCTGAGTGCAGGAGAATTTTCCCACGCTGTCAGTGACGTACATGAAGTGAGCGGAGTTCATTGGACATGACCTCGGCTCATCTGGATGCCGTCACAGCCAGACACTGAGGAGTGGAAGCATGCCTGCGCTTCTCAGTGTCTGCGGGATGACAGGATGGATGGCAGCGTTCTGCTGCGGTCCAGCCTGTCATCTCGATGTAGCAGAGCTGAAGCTGTCGTGGGAGCCATGGAAAGGTAAGGATGAGGTTGCTTTATTATTTTACTTTTATTGCAGGAGATCGTTGGCTTCAGCTGGAATGGGCGTGGTGGTAAGTATGGTTTAATTTAGAACAATAAAGAATTGTGTGTTTATTTCAATTAAAGGACTTTTTTCTGGGTGTTGTGTTTTTTTAAATACTTTACTAGAAATTCATGGTGGTCATGTCTAATATTGGCGTGACCCCATGAATTTTGGGCTTAGGGCCAGCTGATAATGCCAAGCTGGCCTTAACCCCTTTATTACCCAGTGAGCCACCGCACCAGGGCCCTGGATGAGTTGGGTACAGCGCCAGAAGATGGCGCTTCTATGAACGCGCCATTTTCTGGGGCGGCTGCGGACTGCAATTTGCAGCGGGGGTGGCCCAGAAAGCTTGGGTCTCCCTGCGCTGCGGATTCCAGCCCCCAGCTGCCTAGTTGTATCTGGCTGGGCACAAAAATAGGGCGAAGCCCCACGCATTTTTTTTTAAAATTATTTCATGAAATTCATGGAATAATTAAGAAAAAAAGGGCTTCCCTATATTGTTGTGTCCAACCAGGTACAAATAGGCAGCTGGTGGTTGGGGGCAGCCTGTTCCTGCCTGCTGTACCTGGCTGGACACAAATATAGGGCGAAGCCCCACGTCAATTTTTTTTAAAATAAGTCCTTTATTTTAACACTAAATGACATTTGAGGAGTTAATAAAGATGCAGTCCCTAAATTATTATTTATTTTTTAATTAATTTTTCCCAAAACTTTTGACGTGGGCTTCGCCATATTTTTGTATGCCAGCCAGGTACAGCATCCAGCTTCTATGAACGCGCCATTTTCCGGGGTGGCTGCGCACTGCAATTTTCAGCGGGGGGGGGGGGCAGAAAGCTTGGGCCTCCCTGCGCTGCAGATTCCATCCCCCAGCTGCCTAGTTGTACCTGGCTGGACACAAAAATAGGGAGAAGCTTCACGTATTTTTTTTTTTTAATTATTTCATGAAATTCATGAAATAATTAAGAAAAAAAGGGCTTCCCTATATTGTTGTGTCCAACCAGGTACAAATAGGCAGCTGGTGGTTGGGGGCAGCCCGTTCCTGCCTGCTGTACCTGGCTGGACACAAATATAGTGCGAAGCCCCACGTCAATTTTTTTTAAATCATTTCAGGAAATTCATGAAATAATTTAAAAAAATTGATGTGGGGCTTCGCCCTATATTTGTGTCCAGTCAGGTACAGCAGGCAGGAACGGGCTGCCCCCAACCACCAGCTGCCTATTTGTACCTAGCCGGACACAACAATATAGGGAAGCCCTTTTTTTCTGAATTATTCCATGAATTTCATGAATTTAAAAAAAAAAAAACGTGGAGCTTCGCCCTATTTTTGTGTCCAGCCAGGTACAACTAGGCAGCTGGGGGCTGGAATCTGCAGCGCAGGGAGGCCCAAGCTTTCTGGGCCCCACCCGCTGCAAATTGCAGTCCGCAGCCGCCCCGGAAAATGGCGCGTTCATAGAAGCGCCATCTTCTGGCGCTGTACCCAACTCATCCAGGGCCCTGATGCGGTGGCTCACTGGGTAATAAAGGGGTTAAGGCCAGCTTGGCATTATCAGCTGGCCCTAAGCCCGAAATTCATGGGGTCACGCCAATATTAGACATGACCACCATGAATTTCTAGTAAAGTATTTAAAAAAAACACAAACACCCAGAAAAAAGTCCTTTAATTGAAATAAACACACAATTCTTTATTGTTCTAAATTAAACCATACTTACCATCACGCCCATTCCAGCTGAAGCCAACGATCTCCTGCAATAAAAGAAAAATAATAAAGCAACCTCATCCTTACCTTTCCATGGCTCCCACGACGGCTCCAGCTCTGCTACATCGAGATGACAGGCTGGACCGCAGCAGAACGCTGCCATCCAGCCTGTCATCCCGCAGACACTGAGAAGCGCAGGCATACTTCCACTCCTCAGTGTCTGGCTGTGACGGCATCCAGATGAGCCGACAATGAACTCGGCTCACCTCATGTACGTCACTGACAGCGTGGGAGAATTCTCCTGCACTCAGCGCTTCAGCGTGAGAATTTTCCCACGCTGTCAGTGACGTGCATGAGGTGAGGTCATGTCCCATGAACTCGGCGCACCTCATGCACGTCACTGACAGCGTGGGAGAATTCTCACGCTGAAGCGCTGAGTGCAGGAGAATTTTCCCACGCTGTCAGTGACGTGCATGAGGTGAGCTGAGTTCATTGGACATGACCTCGGCTCATCTGGATGACGTCACAGAAAGACGCTGAGGAGCGCAAGCATGCCTGCGCTTCTCAGTGTCCGCGGGATGACAGGCTGGATGGCAGCGTTCTGCTGCGGTCCAGCCTGTCATCTCGATGTAGCAGAGCTGAAGCTGTCCTGGGAACCATGGAAAGGTAAGGATGAGGTTGCTTTATTATTTTACTTTTATTGCAGGAGATCGTTGGCTTCAGCTGGAATGGGTGTGGCGGTAAGTATGGTTTAATTTAGAACAATAAAGAATTGTGTCTTTATTTCAATTAAAGGACTTTTTTCTGGGTGTTTGTGTTTTTTTTAAATACTTTACTAGAAATTCATGGCGGTCATGTCTAATATTGGCGTGACCCCATGAATTTCGGGCTTAGGGCCAGCTGATAATGCCAAGCTGGCCTTAACCCCTTTATTACCCAGTGAGCCACCGCACCAGGGCCCTGGATGAGTTGGGTACAGCGCCAGAAGATGGCGCTTCTATGAACGCGCCATTTTCCGGGGCGGCTGCGGACTGCAATTTGCAGCGGGTGGGACCCAGAAAGCTTGGGTCTCCCTGCGCTGCAGATTCCAGCCCCCAGCTGCCTAGTTGTACCTGGCTGGACACAAAAATAGGGCGAAGCGCCACACATTTTTTTTTTTAATTATTTCATGAAATTCATGGAATAATTAAGAAAAAAAGGGCTTCCCTATATTGTTGTGTCCGGCTAGGTACAAATAGGCAGCTGGTGGTTGGGGGCAGCCCGTTCCTGCCTGCTGTACCTGGCTGGACACAATTATAGGGCGAAGCCCCACATAATTTTTTTTTAATTATTTCATGAATTTCCTGAAATAATTAAAAAAAAATTGACGTGGGGCTTCACACTATATTTGTGTCCAGCCAGGTACAGCAGGCAGGAACGGGCTGCCCCCAACCACCAGCTGCCTATTTGTACCTAGCCGGACACAACAATATAGGGAAGCCCTTTTTTTCTTAATTATTCCATGAATTTCATGAAATAATTAAAAAAAAAAAAACGTGGAGCTTCTCCCTATTTTTGTGTCCAGCCAGGTACAACTAGGCAGCTGGGGGATGGAATCTGCAGCGCAGGGAGGCCCAAGCTTTTTGCCCTCCCCCCCCCCGCTGAAAATTGCAGTCCGCGGCCGCCCCGGAAAATGGCGCGTTCATAGAAGCTGGATGCTGTACCTGGCTGGCATACAAAAATATGGCGAAGCCCACGTCAAAAGTTTTGGGAAAAATTTATTAAAAAATAAATAATAATTTAGGGACTGCATCTTTATTAAGTCCTCAAATGTCATTTAGTGTTAAAATAAAGGATTTATTTAAAAAAAAAATGGCGTGGGATCCCCCATAATTTTAGTCTCTAGCGGAGGTTAAGCAGACGGCTGGGGCAGATGTTTGAAGCCTGGGAAGGGGGTAAAACCCACGGAGCTTCCCAGGCTACTAATATCAGCCCCCAGCTGAATACCTAGCCTTTACTAGCTATTAAAATGGGGGACCCCCCAAAAAAAAATGACGTGGGGTCCCCTCTATTTTAATAGCTAGCAAAGGCTAGGCAGACAGCTGGGGGCTGATATTAATAGCTCAGGAAGGGTGCCATGAATATTGGCCCCCTCCCAGGCTAGAAACACCAGCCGTCAGCCGCCCCAGAAATGGCGCATCCATAGGATGCGCCAATTCTGGCACTTAGCCTCGCTCTTCCACGCTGCCCTGGTGCGGTGGCAGGGGGTAATAGTGGTGGGGTTCATGTCAGCGCCAGCTGCCATGAAGCCCAGGTTAGTAATGATGGCCGTCTATATGACACCCCCATTACTAACCTACAAAGTGTTAAAAAGAAAAAACACACTACACCCAGAAAAAAATAATTTATTTGAAATAAAACACCATTTTATTTAATTCTTAGTTTACTAAAAAAAAAATAGTTACCTGTCCACGTTCCTGCGCTGATCTCCCATGCACAGCTGTCACATCTGGAGATGGTGACAGCTGTGCATGGCTGCTGTAAGCTCACGCTGCCGGGAACACGTCCGCTCCCGGCAGCGGGAGCCACTGACTGAGGTCACCGGAGTGCATTCAGGCAGCGCAGCTCCGGAGACCTCCTTTACGGCAGTGCTGTACCGTGGGAATTTCTCACGATACAGCAGTGCCGTAAAGGAGCTGACCGGAGCAGCGCTGCCTGAACTCCGGTGAACCCTTACGGCCCCGTCATTCTAGCGGCGGCAGCGGTTCAGAGCGGTCACATTCTATGTGGCTGCTCTGAACTGGAGATCTTCGTGGGACACTCGTGGACTACTACGGAGGGGTAAGGATAAGGTTGTGGTTTATTATTTTATATTTTATTACAGGAGATCGATGGCTTCGGGGAATTAGGTGTCTAGGTGAGTATAGGTGTAGTTTTTTATTTTTTACTTTATTTTAGGTGGCGATCGGCGGGGACAGGTAATGTATGAACTAATTTCTTTTAGGTAACCACTGGCCACCAATGACATGTATCTAACATTTATTGGGGACACAGTAGGGCAATTTAAATAGCAGGATCAGGCTGATGGGAACTACTGCTCCCATCGAGCTGATCCTGCTGGCAGGAGTGGACGGGGGACAGACATAGGCCGATGGGAGTAGTAGTGTCACATCGGCCTATGTCTGCCCGCACACACACCCGCACACACACCCGCACACACACACCCCGCACACACACCCGCACACACACCCCGCACACACACCCGCACACACACCCGCACACACACCCCGCACACACACACACACCCCGCACACACACACACACCCCGCACACACACACACCCCGCACACACTAATCATGACGGGTCTGGGAGGTGAGGCTGACCTGTGCGGCCGTGGGAAAGTTCATGTGAGTTCATGCAGTCAAGCATGAACTCACATGAACCCTCTGAGGGCACCGCGGCTACTTCAAATGAACAGCTGATCGGCATCACCTGATACCTCAGCTGTTCATTTGAAATAACCGGCGGGAAAGCGCAGCACAGAACGGGAAAGCCGGCGGTGAAGTCTTTTCACTGCCGGCTTCCCCGCCCGGGTCCTTCGCTCCTTGGTGCTGCGCTCCCCGCCCGGTCCTAATTTACGATCGGGATGGGAGGTGGCGAGGGGAGCGGAGGATCGGGGTGGGAGGCTGCGGGGAAGCAGTATGGGGCTGCGTGATTGTTTAAAAGCCGGCGGCTTTTTACCGCGCGCCGGCTTTTAAACAATCAGGAGAATTCTCCCCCGCTGGGATGGCATTCTGATGACAAGCTGGATCGCAGCTGAGCGCTGCCATCCAGCTTGTCATCCTTCAGAGACACTGCAGAGCGCAGGCATTATGGGAACTTCCGATTCCGGTATTCGATATTATAAAAGTATCGGAATTAAGTATCGGAATTCCGATACAGTGAATATCGGCCGATACCCGATATTTCAGTATCGGAATGCTCAACACTACTCATTACACACCTGAAATACTCTGTGCTGCAGTGTATCCTGCATCAACTGCTCTCCTGAAATAATCTGTGCTGCTGAGAAAATACTGTGTCCACTAAACTCATTGGCACCCCCAATTGTCTATGCCCCACCACCAAAATCACATCGTGGCATGAATGGACAGGGAGTCTACTCACCTGTCTCTTGCTTTTCTAGGAGTGTGAGGAGATGGTGGAAATCTCTTCCAGCAAACAAGCGACAGCTGTTCAAAGAGAGCGTGCGGCGGAATAAGTGGAAGCTTTCCCTTGGGGCTGGGGCCCTAGGGTGCGTCATTATTCTCTTCTACTTCACCAACCTGGAGGAGACGCCTATCACTGGGCGCAGCCGCCTCCTAGTGTTCAGGAAGGAGGACTACAACCTGCTCACCACCGTGGAGTATGAAAATGTGAGTATCATCCCGAACCTGCTGTACACAAAAGTGAGTGCAGCTCTGGAGTATAATACAGGATGTAACTCTGGATCAGTACAGGATCAGTAATGTAATGTATGTACACAGTGACTCCACCAGCAGAATAGTGAGTACAGCTCTGGAGTATAATACAGGATGTAACTCTGGATCAGTACAGGATCAGTAATGTAATGTATGTACATAGTGACTCCACCAGCGGAATAGTGAGTGCAGCTCTGGAGTATAATACAGGATGTAACTCAGGATCAATACAGGATCAGTAATGTAATGTATGTACACAGTGACTCCACCAGCGGAATAGTGAGTGCAGCTCTGGAGTATAATACAGGATGTAACTCAGGATCAGTACAGGATCAGTAATGTATGTACACAGTGACTGCACCAGCAGAATAGTGAGTGCAGCTCTGGAGTATAATACAGGATGTAACTCAGGATCAGTAATGTAATGTATGTACACAGTGACTGCACCAGCAGAATAGTGAGTGCAGCTCTGGAGTATAATACAGGATGTAACTCCGGATCAGTAATGTAATGTATGTACACAGTGACTGCACCAGCAGAATAGTGAGTGCAGCTCTGGAGTATAATACAGAAGGTAACTCAGGATCAGTAATGTAATGTATGTACACAGTGACTGCACCAGCAGAATAGTGAGTGCAGCTCTGGAGTATAATACAGGATGTAACTCAGGATCAGTACAGGATCAGTAATGTAATGTATGTACACAGTGACTGCACCAGCAGAATAGTGAGTGCAGCTCTGGAGTATAATACAGGATGTAACTCAGGATCAGTAATGTAATGTGTGTGCACAGTGACTGCACCAGCAGAATAGTGAGTGCAGCTCTGCTAACAAAGACATTTCAAGAAAACAACCATCAGCGTTTTCACGAAGCGTTTTAAAGACACCGTGTTCACATGCCCTTATGTTACAAACACCTTTCTTGTGGTTCACTGTTTTCAGTCCTTAGATTACAGTAATGTTCTGCCTCTTTAAGTACATACAGGTGCTTCTCACTAAATTAGAATATCATCAAAAAGTTAATTTATTTCAGTTCTTCAATCCAAAAAGTGAAACTCCTATATTATATAGAGTTTTGTGTTTTCATTGACTGTAAGCCATAATCATCAACATTAACAGAAATAAACACTTGAAATAGATCACTCTGTTTGTAATGACTCTATATAATATAGGAGTTTCACTTTTTGGATTGAAGAACTGAAATAAATTTACTTTTTGATGATATTCTAATTTAGTGAGAAGCACTTGTGATAGAAAAAATACACATTTAATATACATTTATGGCATGTACAAGGGCTTGTGGCGTGCCACTGTCAGTAAAAAGTGATTGGAATTCAAAATCACTGTATGCCATGAGTATATGATATAGGAATACGTCTAATAGTCATATAGAAACTTTTGAAATGTTCACAGATGATCTGGGACATAATTAAACCTTGTTTCACTGTAATGAAGTTCCCAGTGGAGGCTGATGGCAGGATATATTCGGTCTATGTGTTAGAAGTAGTTGGGCACCCTTCTATGCAGTGACCATGGTGCATCCATAGTGTAACGGGTCCGGGAGGCGGACTGTAACGGGTCCGGGAGGCGGAACCTCTGAGCTACTATACAAGGGGGCGGCCCTTGTAAGGGAGCGGGTGGCAGTCTCTGGGTGAACGGACAGGGAGTTACGGCAAGTGATCAGGGCAGTCTCTGGGTAAGGGGTAGGTACGACCTGTGATGGCAGAGCCTCCGGGTAGGCTAGCAGGCAGATGGTAGATGTGTGCTCCCAGGTGAGCAAGCGAGAGTCTCTGGAATAGCAGGTGGTCACGGCACGTGACGGCGGAACCTCCGGGCTGGCAGGCAGGTAGGTAACGGAGAAGCGCTCCCAGGTGAGCGGGCAAGAGTCTCTGGAATAGCTGGTGGTCACCGCACGTGACAACGGGACCTCCGGGCTGGCAAGCAGGCAGGTAACGGAGATGCGCTCCCAGGTGAGCGGGCAAGAGTCTCTGAGATAGCTGGTGGTCACAGCACGTGACAACGGAGCCTCCGGGCTGGCAAGCAGGCAGATAATGGAGAAGCGCTCCCAGGTGAGCGGGCAAGCTGGTCCATAGACAGACTGACCGGAGTAGTAAGGCAGACCGTCGGACCTCAGGCAAGCAGGCAGGTAGCTGATATGCGCTCCCAGGAGAGCGGGCAGGCTGGTCCTTTAGACAGACTGACAGGAGTAGTAAGGCAGACCGTCGGACCTCAGACTGGCAGACAGGTAACAAGTATTCAGGCAGGAATCAGGCAGGTAACTGGCAGGTAACTAGCAGGAAACTGGCAGGTAACTGGCAACGGGACCTGAGGGCTGAAGCACAGGTGAGACACAGGTGCAAACAACATTGCTCGGGCACCTCCATTTTGGAGGAGGTGCCTTATATATGATGAAGTCCTCCGGCCATTGGCCGGGGACTCTTTAGGGCGGCGCGCGCGGCCCCTTTAAGAGGAGGGGAGCGCGCGCGCGCGCGCCCTAAGCACAGGGGCCGGGAAGGAGCTCGCGCTGAGAGCAGAGCAGGAGGAGGACGCCGGGACGGAGCGCGCGCTGACAGCAGAGCGGGGGGAAGATGCCGGGCACGGAGCAGAGCGGTGAGGGGAGCAGCGTCCCTGCCTAGCAGAGGGCAGGGACGCCAGCGCTACACATAGTAGTAGGGATTGTAAGTTGCATGCACAGGGCATCCTCACCCATCGCATCGGGCATCTTCCATTCTCACATTTTTCTTATGAATGACTCCGCCTTCTACTTAAGCGACACAGATCGGATATGTTATTTGCACAGTTAAGTACCAGCTGTGAACAATTCCCCTTGATGAAAAGCTAATGAATTTTGAAAGAACGACTTCAGAAAAAGAAAAGAAAAAATGAAAAACATAACATTTTTCAAGACCAAACTAGTAAAAAAACAGCGGGACGGTAATAAAGACACTGGAGATTTCCTTGTGATGGCATCACAATCCACTCATTTGTTAATATTACTGGTGAATACAAAGAATGAACTGTTATAAGGATTATAATTCATGTATCTGGTGCAGAGGGCGCGCTATAGGAAGCCAGACACCTGCAAATATCACTGCGCTGTCCCACGGTGCTAACCGGCTCCGCGCTGTCCCACGGTCCTCCGTGCTGGGCCTGTCTAGTTATAGGAGGAAGGTGCCTGCACAGGAAATATCCTCACATTACTAAGAAGATCTGACATTCACAGTCTGGGAAAGCAAGGAGATAAGCGCCGTTTTTCCCTTCACTGGAGCTGAGGGGCTGAGGCCGCCCTCTGATAACACACCCATAGCATTATCCTCCTCCACTATCTGTACAATGCGTTCGGGGTGTAACATCTTCCTGGAATCACTAAACCCCGACTCCTCTATCAGATAGAGAAGTGCGGTCCTCACTGCACAGGACACGTCTCCTCCTGAGTCCAGTGGTGGCGGCTTTACACCACTCCATCCAACGCACGGCATTGTGCTTGGTGATGTATGGGCACATGCAACTGCTCGGCCATGAAGCTCTCGGCGGAGGCGCAGTGTTTGTGTGGATGTTATACCGGTGGAGGTCTGGACTTTGCTGTTATGGAATCAGCAGAGCGCTGGTGACTTTTCTGTCCTCTGCACTCGGCCCCCCGCTCTGTAACATTTCGGGGTCTCCACTTTGTGGCTGAGTTGCTGCTTTTCCTTCCACTTCTCAATAATATCACTCACAGATGATGGAGGAAGAAATGTCATGAACGGACTTGTTACCCTGGTGGCTCCTATTACAGGACCGGGTGTTATACACCGGTGGGCGAGTGTGTGTCTCAGTCATAATTGCGGTGCAGCCCCTCTTATCCCATTATGACCAGTCTTCTGGTCCCTGTACTGACAGCACTGGGCATTAGCTGGTTTTATTTGGGGGTCTGTCTAGTAAGGTGCCAATATAAAGTTTGAGAAGCCTTGGTTTAGTATATCCGGGGCCGGCTCCGGGGTTACACGGGCCGAAAGTCCCAGTGGGTCACTCTTCTCCTTATATTTTTCCTTCTCGCCTTCCATGTTGAGTCGATAGGGTTGTACTAGGACTTGCCTCCTTTGTTACGAGCTGTACTTTTTATCTTTACCAATTTGAGGTCAATATGACTTTCTGATGTCTTTTCATTCTGTTTTTTTTGGGGGGGAGGCAAAGTGACCAGAAAGCAGTGATTCCACCATTTTTTTTTTAAAACATTTTTTTTCATATGGAATAAATATAATATTTTATCATTTCAGAAAGTTGCGCATGTAGGGATACCAAATATGCAAATCCGTTACAATTTTGGAAAAAGTGGATGATAGGAGCTTGTATAAATAGATTTGCTTTTATATGTAAATAGATATTTTATTTACATATATTTTTTATTAGCAATAAGCAATTAGTACTGTAGTTCACTATGATACTGTAATATTACTGTATATTGTAAATTTACTGATCTCCGATGAGGCCCGGAAAGGCTTCACACGTGTACAAACATGGCTGACACTGGAGCCTGCACTAGGCCTCAGGCTGCCGCCATGACAACGCCATCAGCACCACAGAGTCATGTCACTATGAGGCCAATGGAAGCCGGAATAGAAACCTTCCCCCATTTCCAACCCTTTAATGCCCTGTCAGGATTGTCAGTAACATCTAAGAGGTTAAACCACTGTACTGAAAATTGGGCGGCAACCCGTGTAATGCTGTAACTATCGGCCATGTTCCCTGGAGTCCTGTATCACACACATTTGTCTGCATATTGGTGCCCGATGGGAGCAGTAATACCTGCCATCCACAAGTGACTAATTATGTATTAATATGAGAGCGGGGATTATATCTCTGCATATTTGGACACATTCTGGCATCTGGGGCCATTTTTTGGGGTAACAGTGGCGTGTCCTCCATATTCTGAATGGCGAATTTTAACACCATGAGAAACTCGCTTTCCCTATTCCTGCACAGCAAGGCCATTCGGGATGATGAGAAAGTTGTTCTTTTTCCCTTCTTTTAGTTTAAAATGGTCCATAATTCTTCATTTTTAGAGAAATTCTGCCATGACGGACGCCTCATTGTGCCGTCTGTCCGCAGAGTACCGCGGATTATCTCCTACACCCAACAATAAAGGCAATTATTTCCTTTTTTTTTCTGTCGCTACGACAGAATACAATGGGTTTCTCCAAGCGCAGCAAATCTGCCGTCCTCCCTTTTAATTTCTTGTGGAAGATTAAACGATTTTGACAGCCTTGCTTGTATGGAATCACCTTTCAGGGGGTCTACCCAGGTTCATGCACTTAAGCGACTCCCCCCGTCCCCCCGCTGCCGAACTGATAGGACGCTTCTAATAGAAGGGAGATTAAAGTACAAAATGTGCTGAGCTGTCGCCTTCCAGATTTGACGGATTTTCTTGTGTTCCCTTCTTGTAGCTGATGGAGGAGTTTAAGGATGTCTTGCTTCCCGCAGAGGACGGACGTTATCAGCTGGTGCAGAAAATTGTCGACTATCTTATCGCCTGCAACCGCGACCTGCCCGAGGTGTCGAAGATGCAGTGGACCGTGCACGTAGTGGACAAGCCCGAGGTCATCAATGCTTATGTGCTACCGGTGAGATATGGACCTACCTCTCCCACCACCCCAAAGCACAACTACAAATCCCAGCATGTCCTGTCCTGACCCCTTCCCTTTTTCCAGGAGCGATACATTTTTCCTCTTACGTCGATATAGCTGTATGAGGTCTTTTTTTTTTTTTTTTTTTTGCAGGATGAGTTGTAGTTTTGAATGACACCATGCTCTTTACCTTTCACTATACCGAAAAACAAGAAAGAATTGTGAAAGTTGTGTGAAGAAGTGACGAAAAATCTAAATTTCACAATTTTTTTTTGAATATTGTTTTTACCACATTCATCGTAGGGTAAAAATGGCCTGGTAACATGATTGCCCAGGTCATTACCTTTTTGCTGATATCAATATATATCAGTATATATTTATAGTTATCAGTATAGTTTATTTTTATATACATATTTTAGTGCAGAATTTTATTTTTTTCATGAATCGGACTTTTACAGTTGCAAAATTTTTTATTTTTAATTCATTTATGTATTTTTTTTTTTTTTTTTTTTAATTTAGTACTTTTCCTTATTGACTTGAATTTTTGATAATCTTATTTCTTTTACTATTTACTGCAACACAATATGGGTCTTCATGGAAGTTTAAACATGGCAGCGACAGGGCGGACAGTACGCCCGCTGCCACTGCAACGCAGGGGGCGCAATTAGTGTTAGAGTAGGTGGCTCAGCGGCTATACACCACTTACATGCCACTGTGAGATATTGCTTAAATGGTAGCAATCAGATTAGATCCTGGTGCTGAGCCCGCTCTATATACCTGGCATCGGCCGTTCGATTTAAAGATATGATAAAATAAAAAACAATACTGATCTTTTAAATTCCCTGTCGGTCCAACAGCGCTGCTCTTTTTTGAGGCATATCTGAACTTTTGGTCACTGACGGCAGCTTTCTTCCCCATAGTGTTGGAAGGAAGATGAAGGAGAGCCTTCAGCTCTTTGCACTCCTCTTGTTTGTCATATAGGAGAGTGGAGTTGAATTTGAAAATATTCTCGACTGACCAACCCCTGTAATTAAAGAAAAGTAAATGTATTTTTATTAAACTATAAACTTTTCATTTTTTAATTTCCTCTAAAACTTTATTGTATGTCCAAAAAAATGAGGATAGATGAGGTTAACGTCTTCATCCTTGATCCAAGACTGCGGTCACTGAAGCAAAGAGGGAATCACTCATAGAATCTTAATTCTCGAATCAGCAGAGGGGTAAGAAGGTGTAATTAGTTTTTCTGCACAGCCAGGTTACTTCTGAGCTGTTCCATTTCCTCAGTCACAGATTCCTTGTGCAGGTCATGCCCTAAAGAGCATCAGTCGCTAAGAGAGAAATCTAGAATTCTGCATTTGTTAAATAGTCCCAAAATGTATCAATGGAGGCTGGAAAGTTTGTATCTGGTGCTGCTGTGTCCTGTACTTCAAGTGTCTCCATCATAGTAATCAGAGCTGTGACGCCTTCTGATTTGTCTTGCAGAACGGTCAGGTGTTTGTATTCACAGGAATGCTGGAAGCAGTGGCGGACGTCGACCAGCTCGCCTTCATTTTGGGTCACGAGCTCGCACACGCCATTCTTGAACATACAGTAAGTGCATAATTGTAATACCGGCAATTATCTAAATAAGTAATATTAATCTCCCAAAGTAAAACTGGAGGTTTCTGCTTAAAGTATGCATAGAAACATAATTATTATAATACTGCCCCTATGTACAAGAATATAACTACTATAATACTGCCCCTATGTGCAAGAATATAACTACTATAATACTGCTCCCTATGTACAAGAATATAACTACTATAATACTGCTCCCTATGTACAAGAATATAACTGCTATAATACTGCCCCCATGTACAAGAATATAACTACTATAATACTGCCCCCTATGTACAAGAATGTAACTACTATAATACTGTCCTATGTACAAGAATATCACTACTATAATACTGCTCCTATGTACAAGAATATAACTACTATAATACTGCCCCCTATGTACAAGAATATAACTACTATAATACTGCCCCCTATGTACAAGAATATAACTACTATAATACTGCCCCTATGTACAAGAATATAACTACTATAATACTGCTCCTATGTACAAGAATATAACTACTATAATACTGCCCCCTATGTACAAGAATATAACTACTATAATACTGCTACAATGTACAAGAATATCACTACTATAATACTGCCCCCTATGTACAAGAATATGACTACTATAATACTGCCCCCTATTTACAATAATATAACTACTATAATACTGCTCCCTATGTACAAGAATATAACTACTATAATACTGCTACAATGTACAAGAATATCACTACTATAATACTGCCCCTATGTACAATAATATGACTACTATAATACTGCCCCTATATACAAGAATATAACTACTATAATACTGCCCCCTATGTACAAGAATATAACTACTATAATACTGCCCCCTATTTACAATAATATAACTACTATAATACTGCTCCCTATGTACAAGAATATAACTACTATAATACTGCCCCCTATGTACAAGAATATAACTGCTATAATACTGCCCCTATGTACAAGAATATGGCTACTATAATACTGCCCCCTATGTACAAGAATATAACTACTATAATACTGCTACAATGTACAAGAATATCACTACTATAATACTACCCCTATCTACAAGAATATAACTGCTATAATACTGCCCCTATGTACAAGAATATGACTACTATAATACTGCCCCTATGTATAAGAATATAACTACTATAATACTGCCCCTATGTATAAGAATATAACTACTATAATACTGCCCCTATATACAAGAATATAACTACTATAATACTGCTACAATGTACAAGAATATCACTACTATAATACTGCTCCTATCTACAAGAATATAACTGCTATAATACTGCCCCTATGTACAATAATATGACTACTATAATACTGCCCCTATGTACAAGAATATAACTACTATAATACTGCCCCTATATACAAGAATATAACTACTATAATACTGCTATAATGTACAAGAATATCACTACTATAATACTGCTCCTATCTACAAGAATATAACTGCTATAATACTGCCCCTATGTACAATAATATGACTACTGTAATACTGCCCCTATGTACAAGAATATAACTACTATAATACTGCCCCTATGTACAAGAATATAACTACTATAATACTGCCCCTATGTACAAGAATATAACTACTATAATACTGCCCCTATGTACAAGAATATCACTACTATAATACTGCCCCTATGTACAAGAATATAACTACTATAATACTGCTCCCTATGTACAAAAATATAACTACTATAATACTGCTACTATGTACAAGAATATCACTACTATAATACTGCTCCTATCTACAAGAATATAACTGCTATAATACTGCCCCTATGTACAAGAATATGACTACTATAATACTGCCCCTATGTATAAGAATATAACTACTATAATACTGCCCCTATGTATAAGAATATAACTACTATAATACTGCCCCTATATACAAGAATATAACTACTATAATACTGCTACAATGTACAAGAATATCACTACTATAATACTGCTCCTATCTACAAGAATATAACTGCTATAATACTGCCCCTATGTACAATAATATGACTACTATAATACTGCCCCTATGTATAAGAATATAACTACTATAATACTGCCCCTATGTACAAGAATATAACTACTATAATACTGCCCCTATGTACAAGAATATGACTACTATAATACTGCCCCTATGTACAAGAATATAACTACTATAATACTGCTCCTATGTACAAGAATATAACTGCTATAATACTGCCCCCTATGTACAAGAATATAACTACTATAATACTGCCCCCTATTTACAATAATATAACTACTATAATACTGCTCCCTATGTACAAGAATATAACTACTATAATACTGCCCCCTATGTACAAGAATATAACTACTATAATACTGCCCCTATGTATAAGAATATAACTACTATAATACTGCCCCTATGTACAAGAATATAACTACAATAATACTGCCACCTATGTACAAGAATATAACTACAATAATACTGCTACAATGTACAAGAATATCACTACTATAATACTGCCCCTATGTACAAGAATATAACTACTATAATACTGCCCCTATGTACAAGAATATCACTACTATAATACTGCCCCTATGTACAATAATATAACTACTATAATACTGCCCCTATGTACAAGAATATAACTACTATAATACTACCCCTATGTACAAGAATATAACTACTATAATACTGCTACAATGTACAAGAATATCACTACTATAATACTGCTCCTATCTACAAGAATATAACTACTATAATACTGCCCCTATGCACAAGAATATAACTACTATAATACTGCCCCCTATGTACAAGAATATACCTACTATAATACTGCCCCCTATGTACAAGAATATCACTACTATAATACTGCCCCTATTTACAAGAATATAACTACTATAATACTGCCCCTATGTACAAGAATATAACTACTATAATACTGCCCCCTATGTACAAGAATATACCTACTATAATACTTCCCCCTATGTACAAGAATATAACTACTATAATACTGCCCCTATTTACAAGAATATAACTACTATAATACTGCCCCTATGTACAAGAATATAACTACTATAATACTGCCCCCTATGTACAAGAATATACCTACTATAATACTTCCCCCTATGTACAAGAATATAACTACTATAATACTGCTCCCTATGTACAAGAATATACCTACTATAATACTGCCCCCTATGTACAAGAATATACCTACTATAATACTGCCCCCTATGTACAAGAATATAACTACTATAATACTGCCCCCTATGTACAAGAATATAACTACTATAATACTGCCCCTATGTACAAGAATATAACTACTATAATACTGCCCCCTATGTACAAGAATATAACTACTATAATACTGCCCCTATGTACAAGAATATCACTACTATAATACTGCTCCTCTACTGTAATATGACTATTATACTGCTACTTATAATGGAAGAATATATCAACTATTTTTGACTTTTCTGTGAAATTAACTGCTAAAAAACCCCAAAATAAACCATTATTGATGTATCCAGAAAAGAGTTTCTTAATTATCTTTTTGCCTTCCAGCTCATTTCCTGATCTTTGTTGTGGATGGAGCCGCTGGGGAGGGGGATGGTATTGGCTGCAGTTTGCTGCATTTTTCTAGCCCTGGAATTCTTACTTCGGCAGTGACTATAAAACCGTAATTTGATCATTTTATAGTAATGATATATCTTCTCACTGTCTGGCGTAGGCAACTGCTGAATTATGAAGCTGCTGCAGATCAATACTTGTGAATTCACTGTTAGAATTGAAACACTGAGCTGGGTCTGTGAATTTTTGGATGTGTTTTCTGCCTGAAGGTCCATGAAGTGTTAACTTGCTGCGGATCACTGGATATTTTGATGCCCTTAACTATTCAACTCCACTGCCACATGCCATGCAGGAGTCTAGGAAAGCTGAGTAACTGTAGCTATTGGAAAGGAGAATAAAAGTATCACAGGTTTTAAAATCCTCAAGCAGAATAGTGAGTGCAGCTCTGGAGTATAATACAGGATGTAACTCAGGATCAGTAATGTAATGTATGTACGCAGTGACTGCACCAGCAGAATAGTGAGTGCAGCTCTGGAGTATAATACAGGATGTAACTCAGGATCAGTAATGTAATGTATGTACGCAGTGACTGCACCAGCAGAATAGTGAGTGCAGCTCTGGAGTATAATACAGGATGTAACTCAGGATCAGTAATGTAATGTATGTACGCAGTGACTGCACCAGCTGAATAGTGAGTGCTGCTCTGGGGTATAATACAGGATGTA
This sequence comes from Phyllobates terribilis, assembly GCF_046119375.1. Lineage (NCBI taxonomy): Eukaryota > Metazoa > Chordata > Amphibia > Anura > Dendrobatidae > Phyllobates > Phyllobates terribilis. The sequence goes on along the minus strand of NW_027362768.1, from coordinate 171,775,743 downwards.
ACTCAGGATCAGTACAGGATCAGTAATGTAATGTATGTGCACAGTGACTGCACCAGCAGAATAGTGAGTGCAGCTCTGGAGTATAATACAGGATGTAACTCAGGATCAGTACAGGACAAGTAATGTAATGTATGTACGCAGTGACTGCACCAGCAGAATAGTGAGTGCAGCTCTGGAGTATAATACAGGATGTAACTCAGGATCAGTAATGTAATGTATGTGCACAATGACTGCAGAATAGTGAGTGCAGCTCTGGAGTACATTACATATTTTAGAATTTCTATGTAGATTATATTTATATCTAGAGTATGATTTTGTGCTGTATATACCCTGGACATAGACATGATATTCTACAAATTAACCGTTGTTCATACTCGCCATCATTCTGCGATCACTAACATCTCTTGTCTGGTTCTTGCAGGCGGAGAAGGCCAGTATCAGCCATTTCTTGGACTTCCTGTTCCTCCTGTCCTTAGTCATGATTTGGGCTATCTGCCCCATGGACAGCCTTGCCATTGTCGGTCAGTGGGTTCAATCCAGACTACGAGAGGTGAGGACAAGACTTGAGGAGTCAGCACCCTGTTTGGATGCCTTGACAATAATGAGTCAAGTGCAACTATTGATCTACCTCTAGCTGTGGTGTTGGGGTTACTTTAGGAGGAGGCAAACCCCACCAATCAAATATGTGCTCAACTTTTTTAAATGTGTTTTTAAATGTTTTGATTTTTAATACTAAATAAGGCTGTGTGCCCACGATGCGTTTTTGGTGCATATTTTGGTGCGTATTTGCAGCGCGTAAACACTCCAGAAAAGCATTGCATACCTTATCCCATGACTTCCTATGACATTCTGCAAGTTCTGTGCACATGGTCCGTATTTTTTCTGCACAGATTTTACATTTGCCTATACAATGCATTGGAAAAACGCATGACAAATACGTATGTGCTTTTCTGCCAAGCAGATGCAGAAATGCTCAGGAAAATTTCTGCTTCATTTCTGCATCGTGGGCACTAAGCCTTAAAGATGTAACAAGCCTCTAGGTCTGTGTGGGAAGAAGTTATTATAAGGTGTGGTAGTAGTTCACTCCTTATGGCCACCAGAGGGAGCAGTGTGTCTGAGTGGTCAGTGCATCTTGCACATTAGCTACTAATGGAGGATTGGCAGCTGCTTTCTATAAAGGATTATTAAATGGGTTCTTGAGGATCATTATTTTTTGCCCCTTTAAATTGTGAAGAATTAGATGACTTTTAAGTTATATGAATTAAATAATCCTTCTCCCCTTTCGTCAGCCCATAGAATTAAGCGCCATTGGGTGTAAACATTGCAGCAGTGTTTCGGCCCTTACGTGGCCTCTCTCCTTTTCAAGATCTGCGCTTACTGTCATCCAGGCTTAAAATCCATCCTCACCAAATTCTCACAGCTTCAGTGTAAAAAAAAAAAAAATGTCTGTAGGCTTCACAGCCTGCACTGATACATTGTTACAAACTACAGTGGGTACGGAAAGTATTCAGACCCCTTTAACCTTTTCGCTCTTTGTTTTATTGCAGCCAATTGGTAAATTCTAAAAAGTTCATTTTTTTCTCATTAAAGTACACTCTGCACCCCATCTTCACTGAAAAAAACAGAAATTTAGAAATTTTTGCAAATTTATTAAAAAAGAAAAACTGAAATATCACACGGTCATAAGTATTCAGACCCTTTGCTCAGTATTGAGTAGAAGCACCTTTTGAGCTAGTACAGCCATGAGTCTTCTTGGGAATGATGCAACAAGTTTTTCACACCTGGATTTGGGGATCCTCTGCCATTCTTCCTTGCAGATCCTCTCCAGTTCCGTCAGGTTGGATGGTGAACGTTGGTGGACAGCCATTTTCAGGTCTCTCCAGAGATGCTCAATTGGGTTTAGGTCAGGGCTCTGGCTGGGCCAGTCAAGAATAGTCACAGAGTTGTTCTGAAGCCACTCCTTTGTTATTTTAGCTGTGTGCTTAGGGTCATTGTCTTGTTGGAAGGTGAACCTTAGGCCAAGTCTGGGGTCCAGAGCACTCTGGAAGAGGTTTTCATCCAGGATATCTCTGTACTTGGCCGCATTCATGTTTCCTTAAATTGCAACCACGATTGCTCAGTTTGGCTGGACGGCCAGGTCTAGGATGACTTCTGGTGGTCCCAAACTTCTTCCATTTAAGGATTATGGAGGCCACTGTGCTCTTAGGAACATTGAGTAATGCAGAAATTCTTTTGTAACTTTGGCCAGATCTGTGCCTTGCCACAATTCTGTCTCTGAGCTCCTTGGGCAGTTCCTTTGAGCTCATGATTCTCATTTGGTCTGACATGCACTGTGAGCTGTGAGGTCTTATATAGACAGGTGTGTGCCTTCCCAAATCAAGTCCTATCAGTTTAATTAAACACAACTGGACTCCAATGAAGGAGTAGAACCATCTCAAGGAGGATCACAAGGAAATGGACAGCATGTGACTTAAATATGACTGTCTGAGCAAAGGGTGTGAATACTTATGACCAGATGATATTTCAGTTTTTCTTTTTAACCCCTTAAGCCCCGCGGGTGGTTTGCACGTTAATGACCGGGCCAATTTTTACAATTCTGACCACTGTCACTTTATGAGGTAATAACTCTGGAACGCTTCAACGGATTCCCCTGATTCTGAGATTGTTTTTTCGTGACATATTGTACTTCATGATTGTGGAAAAATTTCTTCGATATCACTTGCGTTTATTTGTGAAAAAAACGGAAATTTGGCGAAAATTTTGAAAATTTTGCAATTTTCAAAATTTGAATTTTTAAGCCCTGAAATCAGAGCGATATGTCACACAAAAGAGTTAATAAATAACATTTCCCACATGTCTACTTTACATCACCACAATTTTGGAACCAAAATTTTTTTTTGTTAGGGAGCTATAAGGGTTAAAAGTTGACCAGCGATTTCTCATTTTTCCAACAAAATTTACAAAACCATTTTTTTAGGGTCCACATCACATTTGAAGTCACTTTGAGAGGTCTTTATGACAGAAAATACCCAAAAGTGACACCATTCTAAAAACTGCACCCCTCAAGGTGCTCAAAACCACATTCAAGAACTTTATTAACCCTTCAGGTGCTTCACAGGAATTTTTTGAATGTGGAAGAAAAAAATGAACATTTAACTTTTTTCACAAAAATGTTACTTTAGACCCAATTTTTTTTATTTTCACAGGGGTAACAAGAAAAAATGGACCCCAAAATTTGTTGTGCAATTTCCCCTGGGCACGCAGATACCCAATATTTGGGGAAAAAATACTGTTTGGGCGCACGGCAGGGCTCGGAAGGGAAGGAGCGCCATTTGACTTTTTGATTGTAAAATTTGCTTGAATAATTAGCGGACGCCATGTTGTGTTTGGAGAGCCCATGTGTGCCCAAACTTTGGAGCTCCCCCACAAGTGACCCCATTTTGGAAACTAGACCCCCCAAGGCACCTTTCTAGATGCATAGTGAGCACTTGGAACCCCCAGGTGCTTCACAAATTGATTCGTAACAATGAAAAAGTGAAAAAAAAAAACACTTTTTCATTTTTATGAATCAATTTGTGAAGCACCTGAGGGTTCCAAGTGCTCACAATGTATCTAGATAGGTGCCTTGGGGGGTCTAGTTTCCAAAATGGGGTCACTTGTGGGGGAGCTCCAATGTTTGGGCACACAGCGGCTCTCCAAACGCAACATGGTGTCGCTAACAATTTGAGCCGATTTTCCGTTAAATTTGTTAGAGGACACCATGTTGCATTTAGAGAGTCCCTGTGTGCCCAAACATTGGAGCTCCCCCACAAGTGACCCCATTTTGGAAACTAGACCCCCCAAGGCACCTATCTAGATGCATAGTGAGCACTTGGAACCCCCAGGTGCTTCACAAATTGATTCGTAACAATGAAAAAGTGAAAAAAAAAAACACTTTTTCATTTGTATGAATCAATTTGTGAAGCACCTGAGGGTTCCAAGTGCTCACTATGCATCTAGATAGGTGCCTTGGGTGGTCTAGTTTCCAAAATGGGGTCACTTGTGGGGGAGCTCCAATATTTGGGCACACAGCGGCTCTCTAAATGCAACATGGTGTCCGCTAACAAATTTAACGCAAAATTGGCTCAAATTGTTAGCGACACCATGTTGCGTTTGGAGAGCTGCTGTGTGCCCAAACATTGGAGCTCCCCCACAAGTGACCCCATTTTGGAAACTAGACCCCCCAAGGCACCTATCTAGATGCATAGTGAGCACTTGGAACCCCCAGGTGCTTCACAAATTGATTCGTAATAATGAAAAAGTGAAAAAAAAAACACTTTTTCATTTTTACGAATTAATTTGTGAAGCACCTAGGGGTTCCAAGTGCTCACTATGCATCTAGATAGGTGCCTTGGGGGGTCTAGTTTCCAAAATGGGGTCACTTGTGGAGGAGCTCCAATGTTTGGGCACACAGGGACTCTCCAAATGCAACATGATATCCGCTAACAATTTGAGCCGACAATTTGTTAGCGGATATCATGTTGCATTTGGAGAGTCCCTGTGTGCCCAAACATTGGAGCTCCCCCACAAGTGACCCCATTTTGGAAACTAGACCCCCCAAGGCACCTATCTAGATTCATAGTGAGCACTTAGAACCCCCAGGTGCTTCACAAATTGATTCATAAAAATGAAAAAGTGTTTTTTTTTTCACTTTTTCATTTTTACGAATCAATTTGTGAAGCACCTGGGGGTTCCAAGTGCTCACTATGCATCTAGAAAGGTGCCTTGGGGGGTCTAGTTTCCAAAATGGGGTCACTTGTGGGGGAGCTCCAAAGTTTGGGCACAGAGGGGCTCTCCAAACGCAATGTGGTGTCCGCTAACAATTTGAGCCGATTTTCCATTCAATTTGTTAGCGGATACCATGTTGCATTTAGAGAGTCCCTGTGTGCCCAAACATTGGAGCTCCCCCACAAGTGACCCCATTTTGGAAACTAGACCCCCAAGGCACCTATCTAGATTCATAGTGAGCACTTGGAACCCCAGGTGCTTCACAAATTGATTCATAAAAATGAAAAAGTGTTTTATTTTCACTTTTTCATTTTTACGAATCAATTTGTGAAGCACCTGGGGGTTCTAAGTGCTCACTATGCATCTAGATAGGTGCCTTGGGGGGTCTAGTTTCCAAAATGGGGTCACTTGTGGGGGAGCTCCAATGTTTGGGCACACAGGGGCTCTCCAAACGCTACATGGCGTCCACTAACAATTTGAGCCGATTTTCCATTCAATTTGTTAGCGGACACCATGTCGCATTTGGAGAGCCCGTGATGTGCCTAAACAGTGGAGCTCCCCCACAAGTGTCCCCATTTTGGAAACTATACCCCTCAAAGATTTTATTAAGGTGTATAGTGAACATTTTGAACCCAGAGGTACGGCACATTATTTGTTTACATTAGGTCATCATATTGAATAAGTTGTCATTATTCTTGAGCGCAAGTGCTCGCTACTTGAGTTTGCATCGGGTACTCAGGTATGCACCATGTACAGCGTGTGCTCGAGTGACATGCTCGAGTCCCTGCTCCGCATGTTTCACGGTTATTATACACCCAAAAAAAAACATGCGGGGATCGCTCGTGCATGGCAGGCAATCCCCGTAAAGTTTTTTGGCCGCGAAGCATATGGGGCAGAGACTCGAGCATGTCACTCAAATACCCACGATACTAAATGCATACCAGAGCACCCGATGCAAACTCAAGTAGCGAGCACTTGCTCTCAACACTAGTCGCCATATCGTCATCTTTTTTTCTTACTTTTGAAAAAAATCCCAACCCCAGCCCTAACCCTAGCACAACCCTAGCCCCAGCACAACCCTAGCCCCAAACCCAGCCCTAACCCTAGCCCAATCCTAACTCAAGAGTTTATTTTTGACGCCGTTCCTTGTGCGGTATAAGTGATTAGACGACTTTATTCTTCGGGTCGGTGTGATTACAGCAATGCCAGAATCATATGGGGTTTTTATGACTGACAGCTGTCACACACTAAAAGACGCATTTTTTGTAAAATCTAGTTTTAGCATCGCCATATTTTGAGAGCTATAATTTTTCCAGATTTTGGCAGACAGTCATGTGACGGCTCGTTTTTTGCGGGATGACTTGACGTTGTTATTGGTGCCATTTTCAGGCACGTGACATTTTTTGATCGCTTTCTATTCCGATTTTTGGGAGGCAGAATAAACAAAAACCAACAATTCAGGAATTGTTTTTTTTTTTTTTTTTTATTCTGTTCCGCGTGTGGTAAAATTGATGAGGCAGCTTTACTCTTCGGGTCAGTACGTTTACAGCGGTACCACATTTGTATCATTTTTCTATGTTTTGGCGCTTATACACAATAAAAGCTATTTTATAGAAAAAAATATTTTTTAGTATCGCTTTATTCTGAGAGCTATAACTTTTTTATTTTTCGGCTGATGGAGCTATATGGCGGCTTGTTTTTTGCGGGACGAGATGACGTTTTCAGCGGTATCATTTTTATTTATATGCGTCTTTTTGATCGCGTGTTATTCCACTTTTTGTTTGGCGGTATGGTGATAAAGCATTGTTTTTTGCTTCGTTTTTTTTTTTTTTTTTTTTACCGTGTTCACTGAAGGGGTTAACTAGTGGGACAGTTTTATAGGTCAGGTTGTTCCGGACGCGGCGATACCAAATATGTGTACTTTTATTGTTTTTTTTTTATTTTTTTTATAATAATATTTATTGATGGGTACATTATATTTTTATTTTTGGTGTATTATTTTTTTTATTTTTTTATAATATTTCTGCACATTTTTTTTTTTTTTTTTTTCCACTTTCACACAGTTTATACACTTTATTACTTTGTCCCACTCTGGGACTTTCACTTTTTTTTTTCTGATCGCCTGCATGGCACAGGAATGGAGCACCATCCCTATGCCATGAAGGCTGTCAGAAGTGCACAGTGTGAAGATTGCTTGGAGATGCACTGCGCATGTCCAAGCAATCTTCCTGCTCTCTGGTGACCCGGATGTTGTCATGACGACATCGGGTCGTCATGGCAACACCCGGGAAGCCTTTGCAGACTGCGCTGGAAGCCGGAAGAGGAGGTGAGTATCGCCGATCACCTCCCCTTGCTCCCGCAATGCCGCGATCGACTTCGATCGACTTCGATCGCAGCATCGCGGGGGTTAATGTGCTGGGAGCGGTGCAGGACCGCTCCCTGCACATAGTACCGGGTGTCAGCTGTGACAATCAGCTGACACCCGGCGGCGATCGCGCCCGCACAGCCTGTGTGCGCGCGCGATCGCGATGACGTACTAATACGGGTCTGGCTCTTAAGTCCCAGGGCACAGACGCGTATTAGTACGTCAGATGTTATTAAGGGGTTAAATAAATTTGCAAAAATTTCTACATTTCTGTTTTTTTTTTTAGAATTTACCAAATGGCAGCAATGAAACAAAGAGTGAAAAATTTAAAGGGGTCTGAATACTTTCCGTACCCACTGTATAGGGACAGAACACAGGTTTGTAATGTTACTATGTATCAGTGCAGGTCGTAAAGCCCATAGACCACACAAGTCACTAGTCTACCCTTCTAGTTTGTCTGTGGAATTTACAGCATGCTCTGATACATTGTAACAAACAATCAGCACAGGAGAGAGATTTCTGCTGCCGATGTTTTTAGCTCATAGATTGTCATGACTTGTAACAAACTTTCAGATGTAGGAAGTGTTAGATCAGAAGGGGGTTTCAAATTCGGTGTCTGTGAAAAAAATAAAACGTATTAATTTTTACAAATTTTCTCTAAAGTTGTAAAAAGTTAAAGAAATTCATGATTCAAAACCAAAAAACACAAATTCTCTGTTCTAGTATCTGTTCCTGCGGCCGTACAGCCGAACACTGGAGGCAGAAGCGGATAAAGTTGGACTTGAACTTGTTGCAAAGGTAAAGTAAACCATCCGGGGTATAGACATTATAATGTATGCAGCTCTCCTGCCTGCACTAATATAAAAACTACAGAGAACAACACAAATCATCTGTGTTATAATAGTTATATTCTTGTACATAGGAGCAGCATTATAGCAGTTATATTCTTGTACATAGGAGCAGTATTATAGTAGTTATATTCTTGTACATAGGAGCAGCATTATAGCAGTTATATTCTTGTACATAGGAACAGTATTATAGTTGTTATATTCTTGTACATAGAGGGCAGTATTATAGTAGTTATATTCTTGTACATAGAAGGCAGTATTATAGTAGTTATATTCTTGTACATAGGAGCAGTAATGTAGTAGTTATATTCTTGTACATAGAGTCAGTATTATAGTAGTTATATTCTTGTACATAGGGGGCAGTATTATAGTAGTTATATTCTTGTACATAGGGGGCAGTATTATAGTAGTTATATTCTTGTACATAGAGGGCAGTATTATAGTAGTTATATTCTTGTACATAGGAGGCAGTATTATAGTAGTTATATTCTTGTACATAGGGGCAGTATTATAGTAGTTATATTGTACATAGGGGCAGTATTATAGTAGTTATATTCTTGTACATAGGGGGCAGTATTATAGTAGTTATATTCTTGTACATATGGACAGTATTATAGTAGTTATATTCTTGTACATAGGAGCAGTATTATAGTAGTTATATTCTTGTACATAGGAGGCAGTATTATAGTAGTTATATTCTTGTACATAGGAGCAGTAATGTAGTAGTTATATTCTTGTACATAGGAGCAGTATTATAGTAGTTATATTCTTGTACATAGGAGCAGCATTATAGCAGTTATATTCTTGTACATAGCAGTATTATAGTAGTTATATTCTTGTACATAGGAGCAGCATTATAGCAGTTATATTCTTGTACATAGGAGCAGTATTATAGTAGTTCTATTCTTGTACATAGGAGCAGTATTATAGTAGTTATATTCTTGTACATAGGAACAGTATTATAGTTGTTATATTCTTGTACATAGGGGGCAGTATTATAGTAGTTATATTCTTGTACATAGAAGGCAGTATTATAGTAGTTATATTCTTGTACATAGGAGCAGTATTATAGTAGTTATATTCTTGTACATAGAGGCAGTATTATAGTAGTTATATTCTTGTACATAGGGGGCAGTATTATAGTAGTTATATTCTTGTACATAGGGGGCAGTATTATAGTAGTTATATTCTTGTACATAGAGGGCAGTATTATAGTAGTTATATTCTTGTACATAGGAGGCAGTATTATAGTAGTTATATTCTTGTACATAGGGGCAGTATTATAGTAGTTATATTGTACATAGGGGCAGTATTATAGTAGTTATATTCTTGTACATAGGGGGCAGTATTATAGTAGTTATATTCTTGTACATATGGACAGTATTATAGTAGTTATATTCTTGTACATAGGAGCAGTATTATAGTAGTTATATTCTTGTACATAGGAGGCAGTATTATAGTAGTTATATTCTTGTACATAGGAGCAGTATTATAGTAGTTATATTCTTGTACATAGGAGCAGTATTATAGTAGTTATATTCTTGTACATAGGAACAGTATTATAGTTGTTATATTCTTGTACATAGGGGGCAGTATTATAGTAGTTATATTCATGTACATAGAAGGCAGTATTATACTAGTTATATTCTTGTACATAGGAGCAGTAATGTAGTAGTTATATTCTTGTACATAGAGGCAGTATTATAGTAGTTATATTCTTGTACATAGGGGGCAGTATTATAGTAGTTATATTCTTGTACATAGGGGGCAGTATTATAGTAGTTATATTCTTGTACATAGAGGGCAGTATTATAGTAGTTATATTCTTGTACATAGGGGGCAGTATTATAGTAGTTATATTGTTGTACATAGGAACAGTATTATAGTTGTTATATTCTTGTACATAGGGGGCAGTATTATAGTAGTTATATTCTTGTACATAGAAGGCAGTATTATAGTTGTTATATTCTTGTACATAGAAGCAGTATTATAGTAGTTATATTCTTCTACATAGGAGCAGTATTATAGCAGTTATATTCTTGTACATAGGGCCAGTATTATAGTAGTTATATTCTTGTACATAGGAGCAGCATTATAGTAGTTATATTCTTGTGCATAGGGGGCAGTATTATAGTAGTTATTTTCTTGCACATAGGGAGCAGTATTATAGTAGTTATATTCTTGTACATAGGAGCAGCATTATAGTAGTTATATTCTTGTACATAGGGGGCAGTATTATAGTAGTTATATTCTTGTACATAGGAGCAGTATTATAGTAGTTATATTCTTGTACATAGGGGCAGTATTATAGTAGTTATATTCTTATACATAGGAGCAGTATTATAGTAGTTATATTCTTGTACATAGGGGCAGTATTATAGTAGTTATATTCTTGTACATAGGAGCAGTATTATAGCAGTTATATTCTTGTACATAGGGCCAGTATTATAGTAGTTATATTCTTGTACATAGGAGCAGCATTATAGTAGTTATATTCTTGTACATAGGGGGCAGTATTATAGTAGTTATTTTCTTGCACATAGGGAGCAGTATTATAGTAGTTATATTCTTGTACATAGGAACAGTATTATAGTTGTTATATTCTTGTACATAGGAGCAGTATTATAGCAGTTATATTCTTGTACATAGGAGGCAGTATTATAGTAGTTATATTCTTGTACATAGGAGGCAGTATTATAGTAGTTATATTCTTGTACATAGGGGGCAGTATTATAGTAGTTATATTCTTGCACATAGGGGCAGTATTATAGTAGTTATATTGTACATAGGGGCAGTATTATAGTAGTTATATTCTTGTACATAGGAACAGTATTATAGTTGTTATATTCTTGTACATAGGAGCAGTATTATAGCAGTTATATTCTTGTACATAGGAGGCAGTATTATAGTAGTTATATTCTTGTACATAGGAGGCAGTATTATAGTAGTTATATTCTTGTACATAGGGGCAGTATTATAGTAGTTATATTCTTGTACATATGGACAGTATTATAGTAGTTATATTCTTGTACATAGGAGCAGTATTATAGTAGTTATATTCTTGTACATAGGAGCAGTATTATAGTAGTTGTATTCTTGTACATAGGAACAGTATTATAGTTGTTATATTCTTGTACATAGGGGGCAGTATTATAGTAGTTATATTCTTGTACATAGAAGGCAGTATTATAGTAGTTATATTCTTGTACATAGGAGCAGTAATGTAGTAGTTATATTCTTGTACATAGAGGCAGTATTATAGTAGTTATATTCTTGTACATAGGGGGCAGTATTATAGTAGTTATATTCTTGTACATAGGGGGCAGTATTATAGTAGTTATATTCTTGCACATAGGGGCAGTATTATAGTAGTTATATTGTACATAGGGGCAGTATTATAGTAGTTATATTCTTGTACATAGGGGCAGTATTATAGTAGTTATATTCTTGTACATATGGACAGTATTATAGTAGTTATATTCTTGTACATAGGAGCAGTATTATAGTAGTTATATTCTTGTACATAGGAGCAGTATTATAGTAGTTGTATTCTTGTACATAGGAACAGTATTATAGTTGTTATATTCTTGTACATAGGGGGCAGTATTATAGTAGTTATATTCTTGTACATAGAAGGCAGTATTATAGTAGTTATATTCTTGTACATAGGAGCAGTAATGTAGTAGTTATATTCTTGTACATAGAGGCAGTATTATAGTAGTTATATTCTTCTACATAGGGGGCAGTATTATAGTAGTTATATTCTTGTACATAGGGGGCAGTATTATAGTAGTTATATTCTTGTACATAGAGGGCAGTATTATAGTAGTTATATTCTTGTACATAGGGGGCAGTATTATAGTAGTTATATTCTTGTACATAGGAACAGTATTATAGTTGTTATATTCTTGTACATAGGGGGCAGTATTATAGTTGTTATATTCTTGTACATAGGGGGCAGTATTATAGTAGTTATATTCTTGTACATAGAAGGCAGTATTATAGTAGTTATATTCTTGTACATAGAAGGCAGTATTATAGTAGTTATATTCTTGTACATAGGAACAGTATTATAGTTGTTATATTCTTGTACATAGGGGGCAGTATTATAGTAGTTATATTCTTGTACATAGAAGGCAGTACTATGGTAGTTATATTCTTGTACATAGGGGCAGTATTATAGTAGTTATATTCTTGTACATAGGGGCAGTATTATAGCAGTTATATTCTTGTACATAGGAGCAGTATTATAGCAGTTATATTCTTGTACATAGGGCCAGTATTATAGTAGTTATATTCTTGTACATAGGAGCAGCATTATAGTAGTTATATTCTTGTACATAGGGGGCAGTATTATAGTAGTTATTTTCTTGCACATAGGGAGCAGTATTATAGTAGTTATATTCTTGTACATAGGAGCAGCATTATAGTAGTTATATTCTTGTACATAGGGGGCAGTATTATAGTAGTTATATTCTTGTACATAGGGGGCAGTATTATAGTAGTTATATTCTTGTACATAGGGGGCAGTATTATAGTAGTTATATTCTTGTACATAGGGGGCAGTATTATAGTAGTTATATTCTTGTACATAGGAGCAGTATTATAGTAGTTATATTCTTGTACATAGGGGCAGTATTATAGTAGTTATATTCTTATACATAGGAGCAGTATTATAGTAGTTATATTCTTGTACATAGGGGCAGTATTATAGTAGTTATATTCTTGTACATAGGAGCAGTATTATAGCAGTTATATTCTTGTACATAGGGCCAGTATTATAGTAGTTATATTCTTGTACATAGGAGCAGCATTATAGTAGTTATATTCTTGTACATAGGGGGCAGTATTATAGTAGTTATATTCTTGTACATAGGGGGCAGTATTATAGTAGTTATATTCTTGTACATAGGGGGCAGTATTATAGTAGTTATATTCTTGTACATAGGGGGCAGTATTATAGTAGTTATATTCTTGTACATAGGGGCAGTATTATAGTAGTTATATTCTTGTACATAGGGGGCAGTATTATAGTAGTTATATTCTTGTACATAGGGGGCAGTATTATAGTAGTTATATTCTTGTACATAGGGGACAGTATTATAGTAGTTATATTCTTGTACATAGGAACAGTATTATGGTTGTTATATTGTTGTACATAGGGGGCAGTATTATAGTTGTTATATTCTTGTGCATAGGGGGCAGTATTATAGTAGTTATATTCTTGTACATAGGGGCAGTATTATAGTAGTTATATTCTTGTACATAGGGGGCAGTATTATAGTAGTTATATTCTTGTACATAGGGAGCAGTATTATAGTAGTTATATTCTTGTACATAGGGGGCAGTATTATAGTAGTTATATTCTTGTACATAGGGGCAGTATTACAGTAGTTATATTCTTGTACATAGGGGCAGTATTATAGTAGTTATATTCTTGTACATAGAAGGCAGTATTATAGTAGTTATATTCTTGTACATAGGAGCAGTATTATAGTAGTTATATTCTTGTACATAGGGGCAGTATTATAGGAGTTATATTCTTGTACATAGGGGGCAGTATTATAGGAGTTATATTCTTGTACATAGGGGGCAGTATTATAGTAGTTATATTCTTGTACATAGGGAGCAGTATTATAGTAGTTATATTATTATACAGAAGGGCAGTATTATAGTAGTTATATTCTTGTACATAGGGAGCAGTATTATAGTAGTTATATTCTTGTACATAGGGAGCAGTATTATAGTAGTTATATTCTTGTACATAGGGGGCAGTATTATAGTAGTTATTTTCTTGTACATAGGGGGCAGTATTATAGTAGTTATATTCTTGTACATAGGGGGCAGTATTATAGTAGTTATATTCTTGTACATAGGGGGCAGTATTATAGTAGTTATATTCTTGTACATAGGGGCAGTATTATAGTAGTTATATTCTTGTACATAGGGGGCAGTATTATAGTAGTTATATTCTTGTACATAGGGGGCAGTATTATAGTAGTTATATTCTTGTACATAGGGGCAGTATTATAGTAGTTATATTCTTGTACATAGGGAGCAGTATTATAGTAGTTATATTCTTGTACATAGGGGGCAGTATTATAGTAGTTATATTCTTGTACATAGGGGCAGTATTATAGTAGTTATATTCTTGTACATAGGGGCATTATTATAGTAGTTATATTCTTGTACATGGAAGGCAGTATTATAGTAGTTATATTCTTGTACATAGGAGCAGTATTATAGTAGTTATATTCTTGTACATAGGAGCAGTATTATAGTAGTTATATTCTTGTACATAGGAGCAGTATTATAGTAGTTATATTCTTGTACATAGGGGCAGTATTATAGGAGTTATATTCTTGTACATAGGGGCAGTATTATAGCAGTTATATTCTTGTACATAGGAGCAGTATTATAGCAGTTATATTCTTGTACATAGGGCCAGTATTATAGTAGTTATATTCTTGTACATAGGAGCAGCATTATAGTAGTTATATTCTTGTACATAGGGGGCAGTATTATAGTAGTTATTTTCTTGCACATAGGGAGCAGTATTATAGTAGTTATATTCTTGTACATAGGGGGCAGTATTATAGTAGTTATATTCTTGTACATAGGGGGCAGTATTATAGTAGTTATATTCTTGTACATAGGGGGCAGTATTATAGTAGTTATATTCTTGTACATAGGGGCAGTATTATAGTAGTTATATTCTTGTACATAGGGGGCAGTATTATAGTAGTTATATTCTTGTACATAGGGGGCAGTATTATAGTAGTTATATTCTTGTACATAGGGGACAGTATTATAGTAGGTATATTCTTGTACATAGGAACAGTATTATGGTTGTTATATTCTTGTACATAGGGGGCAGTATTATAGTTGTTATATTCTTGTGCATAGGGGGCAGTATTATAGTAGTTATATTCTTGTACATAGGGGCAGTATTATAGTAGTTATATTCTTGTACATAGGGGGCAGTATTATAGTAGTTATATTCTTGTACATAGGTGACAGTATTATAGTAGTTATATTCTTGCACATAGGGAGCAGTATTATAGTAGTTATATTCTTGTACATAGGGGGCAGTATTATAGTAGTTCTATTCTTGTACATAGGGGCAGTATTACAGTAGTTATATTCTTGTACATAGGGGCAGTATTATAGTAGTTATATTCTTGTACATAGAAGGCAGTATTATAGTAGTTATATTCTTGTACATAGGAGCAGTATTATAGTAGTTATATTCTTGTACATAGGGGCAGTATTATAGGAGTTATATTCTTGTACATAGGGGGCAGTATTATAGGAGTTATATTCTTGTACATAGGGGGCAGTATTATAGGAGTTATATTCTTGTACATAGGGAGCAGTATTATAGGAGTTATATTCTTGTACATAGGGAGCAGTATTATAGTAGTTATATTCTTGTACATAGGGAGCAGTATTATAGTAGTTATATTATTCTTGTACATAGGGGGCAGTATTATAGTAGTTATATTATTCTTGTACATAGGGGGCAGTATTATAGTAGTTATATTCTTGTACATAGGGGGCAGTATTATAGTAGTTATATTCTTGTACATAGGGGGCAGTATTATAGTAGTTATATTCTTGTACATAGGGGCAGTATTATAGTAGTTATATTCTTGTACATAGGGGGCAGTATTATAGTAGTTATATTCTTGTACATAGGGGGCAGTATTATAGTAGTTATATTCTTGTACATAGGGGCAGTATTATAGTAGTTATATTCTTGTACATAGGGAGCAGTATTATAGTAGTTATATTCTTGTACATAGGGGGCAGTATTATAGTAGTTATATTCTTGTACATAGGGGCAGTATTATAGTAGTTATATTCTTGTACATAGGGGCATTATTATAGTAGTTATATTCTTGTACATAGAAGGCAGTATTATAGTAGTTATATTCTTGTACATAGGAGCAGTATTATAGTAGTTATATTCTTGTACATAGGGGCAGTATTATAGGAGTTATATTCTTGTACATAGGGGCAGTATTATAGCAGTTATATTCTTGTACATAGGGGCAGTATTATAGCAGTTATATTCTTGTACATAGGAGCAGTATTATAGCAGTTATATTCTTGTACATAGGGCCAGTATTATAGTAGTTATATTCTTGTACATAGGAGCAGCATTATAGTAGTTATATTCTTGTACATAGGGGGCAGTATTATAGTAGTTATTTTCTTGCACATAGGGAGCAGTATTATAGTAGTTATATTCTTGCACATAGGGAGCAGTATTATAGTAGTTATATTCTTGTACATAGGAGCAGCATTATAGTAGTTATATTCTTGTACATAGGGGGCAGTATTATAGTAGTTATATTCTTGTACATAGGGGGCAGTATTATAGTAGTTATATTCTTGTACATAGGGAGCAGTATTATAGTAGTTATATTCTTGTACATAGGAGCAGCATTATAGTAGTTATATTCTTGTACATAGGGGGCAGTATTATAGTAGTTATTTTCTTGTACATAGGGGGCAGTATTATAGTAGTTATATTCTTGTACATAGGGGGCAGTATTATAGTAGTTATTCCTGTACATAGGGGGCAGTATTATAGTAGTTATATTCTTGTACATAGGAGCAGTATTATAGTAGTTATATTCTTGTACATAGGGGCATTATTATAGTAGTTATATTCTTGTACATATGAGCAGTATTATAGTAGTTATATTTTTGTACACATGGGCAGTATTATAGTAGTTATATTCTTGTATATAGGAGCAGAATTATAGTAGTTATATTCTTGTACATAGGGGGCAATATTATAGTAGTTATATTATTATACAGAAGGGCAGTATTATAGTAGTTATATTCTTGTACATAGGAGGCAGTATTATAGTAGTTATATTCTTGTACATAGAGGGCAGTATTATAGTAGTTATATTCTTGTACATAGGGGGCAATATTATAGTAGTTATATTATTGTACATAAGGGCAGTATTATAGTAGTTATATTCTTGTACATAGGGGCAGTATTATAGTAGTTATATTCTTGTACATAGGAGGCAGTATTATAGTAGTTATATTCTTGTACATAGGAGGCAGTATTATAGTAGTTATATTCTTGTACATAGGGGGCAGTATTATAGTAGTTATATTCTTGTATATAGGAGCAGTATTATAGCAGTTATATTCTTGTACATAGGGGCAGTATTATAGTAGTTATATTCTTGTACATAGGGGGCGGTATTATAGTAGTTATATTCTTGTACATAGGGGCAATATTATAGTAGTTATATTCTTGTACATAGGAGCAGTATTATAGTAGTTATATTCTTGTATATAGGAGCAGTATTATAGTAGTTATATTCTTGTACGTAGGGGGCAGTATTATAGTAGATATATTCTTGTACATAGAGAGCAGTATTATAGTAGTTATATTCTTGTACATAGGAGCAGTATTATAGTAGTTATATTCTTGTACATAGGGGGCAGTATTATAGTAGTTATAGTCTTGTACATAGGTGGCAGCATTATAGTAGTTATATTCTTGTACATAGGAGCAGTATTATAGTAGTTATATTCTTGTACATAGGGGGCAGTATTATAGTAGTTATATTCTTGTACATAGGGGGCAGTATTATAGTAGTTATATTCTTGTACATAGGGGCAGTATTATAGTAGTTATATTCTTGTACATAGGGGGCAGTATTATAGTAGTTATATTCTTGTACATAGGGGGCAGTATTATAGTAGTTATATTCTTGTACATAGGGGCAGTATTATAGTAGTTATATTCTTGTACATAGGGAGCAGTATTATAGTAGTTATATTCTTGTACATAGGGGGCAGTATTATAGTAGTTATATTCTTGTACATAGGGGCAGTATTATAGTAGTTATATTCTTGTACATAGGGGCATTATTATAGTAGTTATATTCTTGTACATAGAAGGCAGTATTATAGTAGTTATATTCTTGTACATAGGAGCAGTATTATAGTAGTTATATTCTTGTACATAGGGGCAGTATTATAGGAGTTATATTCTTGTACATAGGGGCAGTATTATAGCAGTTATATTCTTGTACATAGGGGCAGTATTATAGCAGTTATATTCTTGTACATAGGAGCAGTATTATAGCAGTTATATTCTTGTACATAGGGCCAGTATTATAGTAGTTATATTCTTGTACATAGGAGCAGCATTATAGTAGTTATATTCTTGTACATAGGGGGCAGTATTATAGTAGTTATTTTCTTGCACATAGGGAGCAGTATTATAGTAGTTATATTCTTGCACATAGGGAGCAGTATTATAGTAGTTATATTCTTGTACATAGGAGCAGCATTATAGTAGTTATATTCTTGTACATAGGGGGCAGTATTATAGTAGTTATATTCTTGTACATAGGGGGCAGTATTATAGTAGTTATATTCTTGTACATAGGGAGCAGTATTATAGTAGTTATATTCTTGTACATAGGAGCAGCATTATAGTAGTTATATTCTTGTACATAGGGGGCAGTATTATAGTAGTTATTTTCTTGTACATAGGGGGCAGTATTATAGTAGTTATATTCTTGTACATAGGGGGCAGTATTATAGTAGTTATTCCTGTACATAGGGGGCAGTATTATAGTAGTTATATTCTTGTACATAGGAGCAGTATTATAGTAGTTATATTCTTGTACATAGGGGCAGTATTATAGTAGTTATATTCTTGTACATATGAGCAGTATTATAGTAGTTATATTTTTGTACACATGGGCAGTATTATAGTAGTTATATTCTTGTATATAGGAGCAGTATTATAGTAGTTATATTCTTGTACATAGGGGGCAATATTATAGTAGTTATATTATTATACAGAAGGGCAGTATTATAGTAGTTATATTCTTGTACATAGGAGGCAGTATTATAGTAGTTATATTCTTGTACATAGAGGGCAGTATTATAGTAGTTATATTCTTGTACATAGGGGGCAATATTATAGTAGTTATATTATTGTACATAAGGGCAGTATTATAGTAGTTATATTCTTGTACATAGGGGCAGTATTATAGTAGTTATATTCTTGTACATAGGAGGCAGTATTATAGTAGTTATATTCTTGTACATAGGAGGCAGTATTATAGTAGTTATATTCTTGTACATAGGGGGCAGTATTATAGTAGTTATATTCTTGTATATAGGAGCAGTATTATAGCAGTTATATTCTTGTACATAGGGGCAGTATTATAGTAGTTATATTCTTGTACATAGGGGGCGGTATTATAGTAGTTATATTCTTGTACATAGGGGCAATATTATAGTAGTTATATTCTTGTACATAGGAGCAGTATTATAGTAGTTATATTCTTGTATATAGGAGCAGTATTATAGTAGTTATATTCTTGTACGTAGGGGGCAGTATTATAGTAGATATATTCTTGTACATAGAGAGCAGTATTATAGTAGTTATATTCTTGTACATAGGAGCAGTATTATAGTAGTTATATTCTTGTACATAGGGGGCAGTATTATAGTAGTTATAGTCTTGTACATAGGTGGCAGCATTATAGTAGTTATATTCTTGTACATAGGAGCAGTATTATAGTAGTTATATTCTTAAACATAGAGCAGTATTATAGTAGTTATATTCTTGTATATAGGAGCAGTATTATAGTAGTTATATTCTTGTACGTAGGGGGCAGTATTATAGTAGATATATTCTTGTACATAGAGAGCAGTATTATAGTAGTTATATTCTTGTACATAGGAGCAGTATTATAGTAGTTATATTCTTGTACATAGGGGGCAGTATTATAGTAGTTATATTCTTGTACATAGGAGCAGTATTATAGTAGTTATATTCTTGTACATAGGGGGCAGGATTATAGTAGTTATATTCTTGTACATTGGGGCAGGATTATAGTAGTTATATTCTTGTACATAGGTGGCAGTATTATAGTAGTTATATTCTTGTACATAGGTGGCAGTATTATAGTAGTTATATTCGTATACATATGGAGCAGTATTATAGTAGTTATATTCTTGTACATAGGGGGCAGTATTATAGTAGTTATATTCCTGTACATAGGGGCAGTATTATAGTAGTTATATTCTTGTACATAGGGGGCAGTATTATAGTAGTTTTATTCTTGTACATAGGGAGCAGTATTATAGTAGTTATATTGTTGTACATAGAGGCAGTATTATAGTAGTTATATTCTTGTACATAGAGGCAGTATTATAGTAGTTATATTCTTGTACATAGGGGGCAGTATTATAGTAGTTATATTCTTGTACATAGGGAGCAGTATTATATTAGTTATATTCTTGTACATAGGGAGCAGTATTATAGTAGTTATATTCTTGTACATAGGGGGCAGTATTATAGTAGTTATATTCTTGTACATAGGGGGCAGTATTATAGTAGTTATATTCTTGTACATAGGAGCAGTATTATAATAGTTATATTCTTGTACATAGGAGCAGTATTATAATAGTTATATTCTTGTACATAGGGGGCAGTATAATAGTAGTTATATTCTTGTACATAGGGGGCAGTATTATAGTAGTTATATTTTTGTACACATGGGCAGTATTATAGTAGTTATATTCTTGTATATAGGAGCAGTATTATAGTAGTTATATTCTTGTACATAGGGGGCAATATTATAGTAGTTATATTATTATACAGAAGGGCAGTATTATAGTAGTTATATTCTTGTACATAGGAGGCAGTATTATAGTAGTTATATTCTTGTACATAGAGGGCAGTATTATAGTAGTTATATTCTTGTATATAGGGGGCAATATTATAGTAGTTATATTATTGTACAGAAGGGCAGTATTATAGTAGTTATATTCTTGTACATAGGGGCAGTATTATACTAGTTATATTCTTGTACATAGCAGGCAGTATTATAGTAGTTATATTCTTGTACATAGGAGGCAGTATTATAGTAGTTATATTCTTGTACATAGGGGGCAGTATTATAGTAGTTATATTCTTGTATATAGGAGCAGTATTATAGCAGTTATATTCTTGTACATAGGGGCAGTATTATAGTAGTTATATTCTTGTACATAGGGGGCAGTATTATAGTAGTTATATTCTTGTACATAGGGGCAGTATTATAGTAGTTATATTCTTGTACATATGGACAGTATTATAGTAGTTATATTCTTGTACATAGGAGCAGTATTATAGTAGTTATATTCTTGTACATAGGAGGCAGTATTATAGTAGTTATATTCTTGTACATAGGAGCAGTATTATATTAGTTATATTCTTGTACATAGGAGCAGTATTATAGTAGTTGTATTCTTGTACATAGGAACAGTATTATAGTTGTTATATTCTTGTACATAGGGGGCAGTATTATAGTAGTTATATTCTTGTACATAGAAGGCAGTATTATAGTAGTTATATTCTTGTACATAGGAGCAGTAATGTAGTAGTTATATTCTTGTACATAGAGGCAGTATTATAGTAGTTATATTCTTGTACATAGGGGGCAGTATTATAGTAGTTATATTCTTGTACATAGAGGGCAGTATTATAGTAGTTATATTCTTGTACATAGGGGGCAGTATTATAGTAGTTATATTCTTGTACATAGGAACAGTATTATAGTTGTTATATTCTTGTACATAGGGGGCAGTATTATAGTTGTTATATTCTTGTACATAGGGGGCAGTATTATAGTAGTTATATTCTTGTACATAGAAGGCAGTATTATAGTAGTTATATTCTTGTACATAGGGGGCAGTATTATAGTAGTTATATTCTTGTACATAGGAACAGTATTATAGTTGTTATATTCTTGTACATAGGGGGCAGTATTATAGTAGTTATATTCTTGTACATAGAAGGCAGTACTATGGTAGTTATATTCTTGTACATAGGGGCAGTATTATAGTAGTTATATTCTTGTACATAGGGGCAGTATTATAGCAGTTATATTCTTGTACATAGGAGCAGTATTATAGCAGTTATATTCTTGTACATAGGGCCAGTATTATAGTAGTTATATTCTTGTACATAGGAGCAGCATTATAGTAGATATATTCTTGTACATAGGGGGCAGTATTATAGTAGATATATTCTTGTACATAGGGGGCAGTATTATAGTAGTTATATTCTTGTACATAGGGGGCAGTATTATAGTAGTTATATTCTTGTACATAGGGGGCAGTATTATAGTAGTAATATTCTTGTACATAGGGGCAGTATTATAGTAGTTATATTCTTGTACATAGGGGGCAGTATTATAGTAGTTATATTCTTATACATAGGGGGCAGTATTATAGTAGTTATATTCTTGTACATAGGGGGCAGTATTATAGTAGTTATATTCTTGTACATAGGGAGCAGTATTATAGTAGTTATATTCTTGTACATAGGGGGCAGTATTATAGTAGTTATTTTCTTGTACATAGGGGGCAGTATTATAGTAGTTATATTCTTGTACATAGGGGGCAGTATTATAGTAGTTATATTCTTGTACATAGGGGGCAGTATTATAGTAGTTATATTCTTGTACATAGGGGCAGTATTATAGTAGTTATATTCTTGTACATAGGGGGCAGTATTATAGTAGTTATATTCTTGTACATAGGGGGCAGTATTATAGTAGTTATATTCTTGTACATAGGGGCAGTATTATAGTAGTTATATTCTTGTACATAGGGAGCAGTATTATAGTAGTTATATTCTTGTACATAGGGGGCAGTATTATAGTAGTTATATTCTTGTACATAGGGGCAGTATTATAGTAGTTATATTCTTGTACATAGGGGCAGTATTATAGTAGTTATATTCTTGTACATAGAAGGCAGTATTATAGTAGTTATATTCTTGTACATAGGAGCAGTATTATAGTAGTTATATTCTTGTACATAGGAGCAGTATTATAGGAGTTATATTCTTGTACATAGGGGCAGTATTATAGGAGTTATATTCTTGTACATAGGGGCAGTATTATAGCAGTTATATTCTTGTACATAGGAGCAGTATTATAGCAGTTATATTCTTGTACATAGGGCCAGTATTATAGTAGTTATATTCTTGTACATAGGAGCAGCATTATAGTAGTTATATTCTTGTACATAGGGGGCAGTATTATAGTAGTTATTTTCTTGCACATAGGGAGCCGTATTATAGTAGTTATATTCTTGTACATAGGAGCAGCATTATAGTAGTTATATTCTTGTACATAGGGGGCAGTATTATAGTAGTTATATTCTTGTACATAGGGGGCAGTATTATAGTAGTTATATTCTTGTACATAGGGAGCAGTATTATAGTAGTTATATTCTTGTACATAGGAGCAGCATTATAGTAGTTATATTCTTGTACATAGGGGGCAGTATTATAGTAGTTATTTTCTTGTACATAGGGGGCAGTATTATAGTAGTTATATTCTTGTACATAGGGGGCAGTATTATAGTAGTTATTCCTGTACATAGGGGGCAGTATTATAGTAGTTATATTCTTGCACATAGGGGCAGTATTATAGTAGTTATATTCTTGTACATAGGGGGCAGTATTATAGTAGTTATATTCTTGCACATAGGGGCAGTATTATAGTAGTTATATTCTTGTACATAGGGGGCAGTATTATAGTAGTTATATTCTTGTACATAGGGGGCAGTATTATAGTAGTTATATTCTTGTACATAGGAGCAGTATTATAGTAGTTATATTCTTGTATATAGGAGCAGTATTATAGTAGTTATATTCTTGTACATAGGGGGCAATAATATAGTAGTTATATTATTGTACATAAGGGCAGTATTATAGTAGTTATATTCTTGTACATAGGGGCAGTATTATACTAGTTATATTCTTGTACATAGGAGGCAGTATTATAGTAGTTATATTCTTGTACATAGGAGGCAGTATTATAGTAGTTATATTCTTGTACATAGGGGGCAGTATTATAGTAGTTATATTCTTGTATATAGGAGCAGTATTATAGCAGTTATATTCTTGTACATAGGGGCAGTATTATAGTAGTTATATTCTTGTACATAGGGGGCAGTATTATAGTAGTTATATTCTTGTACATAGGGGCAGTATTATAGTAGTTATATTCTTGTACATAGGGGGCAGTATTATAGTAGTTATATTCTTGTACATAGGGGGCAGTATTATAGTAGTTATATTCTTGTACATAGGGGCAGTATTATAGTAGTTATATTCTTGTACATAGGGAGCAGTATTATAGTAGTTATATTCTTGTACATAGGGGGCAGTATTATAGTAGTTATATTCTTGTACATAGGGGCAGTATTATAGTAGTTATATTCTTGTACATAGGGGCATTATTATAGTAGTTATATTCTTGTACATAGAAGGCAGTATTATAGTAGTTATATTCTTGTACATAGGAGCAGTATTATAGTAGTTATATTCTTGTACATAGGAGCAGTATTATAGTAGTTATATTCTTGTACATAGGGGCAGTATTATAGGAGTTATATTCTTGTACATAGGGGCAGTATTATAGCAGTTATATTCTTGTACATAGGAGCAGTATTATAGCAGTTATATTCTTGTACATAGGGCCAGTATTATAGTAGTTATATTCTTGTACATAGGAGCAGCATTATAGTAGTTATATTCTTGTACATAGGGGGCAGTATTATAGTAGTTATTTTCTTGCACATAGGGAGCAGTATTATAGTAGTTATATTCTTGTACATAGGGGGCAGTATTATAGTAGTTATATTCTTGTACATAGGGGGCAGTATTATAGTAGTTATATTCTTGTACATAGGGGGCAGTATTATAGTAGTTATATTCTTGTACATAGGGGCAGTATTATAGTAGTTATATTCTTGTACATAGGGGGCAGTATTATAGTAGTTATATTCTTGTACATAGGGGGCAGTATTATAGTAGTTATATTCTTGTACATAGGGGACAGTATTATAGTAGGTATATTCTTGTACATAGGAACAGTATTATGGTTGTTATATTCTTGTACATAGGGGGCAGTATTATAGTTGTTATATTCTTGTGCATAGGGGGCAGTATTATAGTAGTTATATTCTTGTACATAGGGGCAGTATTATAGTAGTTATATTCTTGTACATAGGGGGCAGTATTATAGTAGTTATATTCTTGTACATAGGTGACAGTATTATAGTAGTTATATTCTTGCACATAGGGAGCAGTATTATAGTAGTTATATTCTTGTACATAGGGGGCAGTATTATAGTAGTTATATTCTTGTACATAGGGGCAGTATTACAGTAGTTATATTCTTGTACATAGGGGCAGTATTATAGTAGTTATATTCTTGTACATAGAAGGCAGTATTATAGTAGTTATATTCTTGTACATAGGAGCAGTATTATAGTAGTTATATTCTTGTACATAGGGGCAGTATTATAGGAGTTATATTCTTGTACATAGGGGGCAGTATTATAGGAGTTATATTCTTGTACATAGGGGGCAGTATTATAGTAGTTATATTCTTGTACATAGGGAGCAGTATTATAGTAGTTATATTATTATACAGAAGGGCAGTATTATAGTAGTTATATTCTTGTACATAGGGAGCAGTATTATAGTAGTTATATTCTTGTACATAGGGAGCAGTATTATAGTAGTTATATTCTTGTACATAGGGGGCAGTATTATAGTAGTTATTTTCTTGTACATAGGGGGCAGTATTATAGTAGTTATATTCTTGTACATAGGGGGCAGTATTATAGTAGTTATATTCTTGTACATAGGGGGCATTATTATAGTAGTTATATTCTTGTACATAGGGGCAGTATTATAGTAGTTATATTCTTGTACATAGGGGGCAGTATTATAGTAGTTATATTCTTGTACATAGGGGGCAGTATTATAGTAGTTATATTCTTGTACATAGGGGCAGTATTATAGTAGTTATATTCTTGTACATAGGGAGCAGTATTATAGTAGTTATATTCTTGTACATAGGGGGCAGTATTATAGTAGTTATATTCTTGTACATAGGGGCAGTATTATAGTAGTTATATTCTTGTACATAGGGGCATTATTATAGTAGTTATATTCTTGTGCATAGAAGGCAGTATTATAGTAGTTATATTCTTGTACATAGGAGCAGTATTATAGTAGTTATATTCTTGTACATAGGGGCAGTATTATAGGAGTTATATTCTTGTACATAGGGGCAGTATTATAGCAGTTATATTCTTGTACATAGGGGCAGTATTATAGCAGTTATATTCTTGTACATAGGAGCAGTATTATAGCAGTTATATTCTTGTACATAGGGCCAGTATTATAGTAGTTATATTCTTGTACATAGGAGCAGCATTATAGTAGTTATATTCTTGTACATAGGGGGCAGTATTATAGTAGTTATTTTCTTGCACATAGGGAGCAGTATTATAGTAGTTATATTCTTGCACATAGGGAGCAGTATTATAGTAGTTATATTCTTGTACATAGGAGCAGCATTATAGTAGTTATATTCTTGTACATAGGGGGCAGTATTATAGTAGTTATATTCTTGTACATAGGGGGCAGTATTATAGTAGTTATATTCTTGTACATAGGGAGCAGTATTATAGTAGTTATATTCTTGTACATAGGAGCAGCATTATAGTAGTTATATTCTTGTACATAGGGGGCAGTATTATAGTAGTTATTTTCTTGTACATAGGGGGCAGTATTATAGTAGTTATATTCTTGTACATAGGGGGCAGTATTATAGTAGTTATTCCTGTACATAGGGGGCAGTATTATAGTAGTTATATTCTTGCACATAGGGGCAGTATTATAGTAGTTATATTCTTGTACATAGGGGGCAGTATTATAGTAGTTATATTCTTGTACATAGGGGGCAGTATTATAGTAGTTATATTCTTGTACATAGGAGCAGTATTATAGTAGTTATATTCTTGTACATAGGGGCAGTATTATAGTAGTTATATTCTTGTACATATGAGCAGTATTATAGTAGTTATATTTTTGTACACATGGGCAGTATTATAGTAGTTATATTCTTGTATATAGGAGCAGTATTATAGTAGTTATATTCTTGTACATAGGGGGCAATATTATAGTAGTTATATTATTATACAGAAGGGCAGTATTATAGTAGTTATATTCTTGTACATAGGAGGCAGTATTATAGTAGTTATATTCTTGTACATAGAGGGCAGTATTATAGTAGTTATATTCTTGTACATAGGGGGCAATATTATAGTAGTTATATTATTGTACATAAGGGCAGTATTATAGTAGTTATATTCTTGTACATAGGGGCAGTATTATACTAGTTATATTCTTGTACATAGGAGGCAGTATTATAGTAGTTATATTCTTGTACATAGGAGGCAGTATTATAGTAGTTATATTCTTGTACATAGGGGGCAGTATTATAGTAGTTATATTCTTGTATATAGGAGCAGTATTATAGCAGTTATATTCTTGTACATAGGGGCAGTATTATAGTAGTTATATTCTTGTACATAGGGGGCGGTATTATAGTAGTTATATTCTTGTACATAGGGGCAATATTATAGTAGTTATATTCTTGTACATAGGAGCAGTATTATAGTAGTTATGTTCTTGTACATAGGAGCAGTATTATAGTAGTTATATTCTTGTACATAGGGGCAGCATTATAGTAGTTATATTCTTGTACATAGGTGGCAGTATTATAGTAGTTATAGTCTTGTACATAGGTGGCAGCATTATAGTAGTTATATTCTTGTACATAGGAGCAGTATTATAGTAGTTATATTCTTAAACATAGAGCAGTATTATAGTAGTTATATTCTTGTATATAGGAGCAGTATTATAGTAGTTATATTCTTGTACATAGAGGCAGTATTATAGTAGTTATATTCTTAAACATAGAGCAGTATTATAGTAGTTATATTCTTGTACATAGAGGCAGTATTATAGTAGTTATATTCTTGTACATAGGATCAGTATTATAGTAGTTATATTCTTGTACGTAGGGGGCAGTATTATAGTAGATATATTCTTGTACATAGAGAGCAGTATTATAGTAGTTATATTCTTGTACATAGGAGCAGTATTATAGTAGTTATATTCTTGTACATAGGGGGCAGGATTATAGTAGTTATATTCTTGTACATTGGGGCAGGATTATAGTAGTTATATTCTTGTACATAGGTGGCAGTATTATAGTAGTTATATTCTTGTACATAGGTGGCAGTATTATAGTAGTTATATTCGTATACATATGGAGCAGTATTATAGTAGTTATATTCTTGTACATAGGGGGCAGTATTATAGTAGTTATATTCCTGTACATAGGGGCAGTATTATAGTAGTTATATTCTTGTACATAGGGGGCAGTATTATAGTAGTTTTATTCTTGTACATAGGGAGCAGTATTATAGTAGTTATATTGTTGTACATAGAGGCAGTATTATAGTAGTTATATTCTTGTACATAGAGGCAGTATTATAGTAGTTATATTCTTGTACATAGGGGGCAGTATTATAGTAGTTATATTCTTGTACATAGGGAGCAGTATTATATTAGTTATATTCTTGTACATAGGGAGCAGTATTATAGTAGTTATATTCTTGTACATAGGGGGCAGTATTATAGTAGTTATATTCTTGTACATAGGGGGCAGTATTATAGTAGTTATATTCTTGTACATAGGAGCAGTATTATAATAGTTATATTCTTGTACATAGGAGCAGTATTATAATAGTTATATTCTTGTACATAGGGGGCAGTATAATAGTAGTTATATTCTTGTACATAGGGGGCAGTATTATAGTAGTTATATTTTTGTACACATGGGCAGTATTATAGTAGTTATATTCTTGTATATAGGAGCAGTATTATAGTAGTTATATTCTTGTACATAGGGGGCAATATTATAGTAGTTATATTATTATACAGAAGGGCAGTATTATAGTAGTTATATTCTTGTACATAGGAGGCAGTATTATAGTAGTTATATTCTTGTACATAGAGGGCAGTATTATAGTAGTTATATTCTTGTATATAGGGGGCAATATTATAGTAGTTATATTATTGTACAGAAGGGCAGTATTATAGTAGTTATATTCTTGTACATAGGGGCAGTATTATACTAGTTATATTCTTGTACATAGCAGGCAGTATTATAGTAGTTATATTCTTGTACATAGGAGGCAGTATTATAGTAGTTATATTCTTGTACATAGGGGGCAGTATTATAGTAGTTATATTCTTGTATATAGGAGCAGTATTATAGCAGTTATATTCTTGTACATAGGGGCAGTATTATAGTAGTTATATTCTTGTACATAGGGGGCAGTATTATAGTAGTTATATTCTTGTACATAGGGGCAGTATTATAGTAGTTATATTCTTGTACATATGGACAGTATTATAGTAGTTATATTCTTGTACATAGGAGCAGTATTATAGTAGTTATATTCTTGTACATAGGAGGCAGTATTATAGTAGTTATATTCTTGTACATAGGAGCAGTATTATATTAGTTATATTCTTGTACATAGGAGCAGTATTATAGTAGTTGTATTCTTGTACATAGGAACAGTATTATAGTTGTTATATTCTTGTACATAGGGGGCAGTATTATAGTAGTTATATTCTTGTACATAGAAGGCAGTATTATAGTAGTTATATTCTTGTACATAGGAGCAGTAATGTAGTAGTTATATTCTTGTACATAGAGGCAGTATTATAGTAGTTATATTCTTGTACATAGGGGGCAGTATTATAGTAGTTATATTCTTGTACATAGGGGGCAGTATTATAGTAGTTATATTCTTGTACATAGAGGGCAGTATTATAGTAGTTATATTCTTGTACATAGGAACAGTATTATAGTTGTTATATTCTTGTACATAGGGGGCAGTATTATAGTTGTTATATTCTTGTACATAGGGGGCAGTATTATAGTAGTTATATTCTTGTACATAGAAGGCAGTATTATAGTAGTTATATTCTTGTACATAGGGGGCAGTATTATAGTAGTTATATTCTTGTACATAGGAACAGTATTATAGTTGTTATATTCTTGTACATAGGGGGCAGTATTATAGTAGTTATATTCTTGTACATAGAAGGCAGTACTATGGTAGTTATATTCTTGTACATAGGGGCAGTATTATAGTAGTTATATTCTTGTACATAGGGGCAGTATTATAGCAGTTATATTCTTGTACATAGGAGCAGTATTATAGCAGTTATATTCTTGTACATAGGGCCAGTATTATAGTAGTTATATTCTTGTACATAGGAGCAGCATTATAGTAGATATATTCTTGTACATAGGGGGCAGTATTATAGTAGTTATATTCTTGTACATAGGGGGCAGTATTATAGTAGTTATATTCTTGTACATAGGGGGCAGTATTATAGTAGTTATATTCTTGTACATAGGGGGCAGTATTATAGTAGTTATATTCTTGTACATAGGGGCAGTATTATAGTAGTTATATTCTTGTACATAGGGGGCAGTATTATAGTAGTTATATTCTTATACATAGGGGGCAGTATTATAGTAGTTATATTCTTGTACATAGGGAGCAGTATTATAGTAGTTATATTCTTGTACATAGGGAGCAGTATTATAGTAGTTATATTCTTGTACATAGGGGGCAGTATTATAGTAGTTATTTTCTTGTACATAGGGGGCAGTATTATAGTAGTTATATTCTTGTACATAGGGGGCAGTATTATAGTAGTTATATTCTTGTACATAGGGGGCAGTATTATAGTAGTTATATTCTTGTACATAGGGGCAGTATTATAGTAGTTATATTCTTGTACATAGGGGGCAGTATTATAGTAGTTATATTCTTGTACATAGGGGGCAGTATTATAGTAGTTATATTCTTGTACATAGGGGCAGTATTATAGTAGTTATATTCTTGTACATAGGGAGCAGTATTATAGTAGTTATATTCTTGTACATAGGGGGCAGTATTATAGTAGTTATATTCTTGTACATAGGGGCAGTATTATAGTAGTTATATTCTTGTACATAGGGGCAGTATTATAGTAGTTATATTCTTGTACATAGAAGGCAGTATTATAGTAGTTATATTCTTGTACATAGGAGCAGTATTATAGTAGTTATATTCTTGTACATAGGAGCAGTATTATAGGAGTTATATTCTTGTACATAGGGGCAGTATTATAGGAGTTATATTCTTGTACATAGGGGCAGTATTATAGCAGTTATATTCTTGTACATAGGAGCAGTATTATAGCAGTTATATTCTTGTACATAGGGCCAGTATTATAGTAGTTATATTCTTGTACATAGGAGCAGCATTATAGTAGTTATATTCTTGTACATAGGGGGCAGTATTATAGTAGTTATTTTCTTGCACATAGGGAGCAGTATTATAGTAGTTATATTCTTGTACATAGGAGCAGCATTATAGTAGTTATATTCTTGTACATAGGGGGCAGTATTATAGTAGTTATATTCTTGTACATAGGGGGCAGTATTATAGTAGTTATATTCTTGTACATAGGGAGCAGTATTATAGTAGTTATATTCTTGTACATAGGAGCAGCATTATAGTAGTTATATTCTTGTACATAGGGGGCAGTATTATAGTAGTTATTTTCTTGTACATAGGGGGCAGTATTATAGTAGTTATATTCTTGTACATAGGGGGCAGTATTATAGTAGTTATTCCTGTACATAGGGAGCAGTATTATAGTAGTTATATTCTTGCACATAGGGGCAGTATTATAGTAGTTATATTCTTGTACATAGGGGGCAGTATTATAGTAGTTATATTCTTGTACATAGGGGGCAGTATTATAGTAGTTATATTCTTGTACATAGGAGCAGTATTATAGTAGTTATATTCTTGTATATAGGAGCAGTATTATAGTAGTTATATTCTTGTACATAGGGGGCAATATTATAGTAGTTATATTATTGTACATAAGGGCAGTATTATAGTAGTTATATTCTTGTACATAGGGGCAGTATTATACTAGTTATATTCTTGTACATAGGAGGCAGTATTATAGTAGTTATATTCTTGTACATAGGAGGCAGTATTATAGTAGTTATATTCTTGTACATAGGGGGCAGTATTATAGTAGTTATATTCTTGTATATAGGAGCAGTATTATAGCATTTATATTCTTGTACATAGGGGCAGTATTATAGTAGTTATATTCTTGTACATAGGGGGCAGTATTATAGTAGTTATATTCTTGTACATAGGGGCAATATTATAGTAGTTATATTCTTGTACATAGGAGCAGTATTATAGTAGTTATATTCTTGTACATAGGAGCAGTATTATAGTAGTTATATTCTTGTACATAGGGGCAGCATTATAGTAGTTATATTCTTGTACATAGGAGCAGTATTATAGTAGTTATATTCTTGTACATAGGTGGCAGTATTATAGTAGTTATAGTCTTGTACATAGGTGGCAGCATTATAGTAGTTATATTCTTGTACATAGGAGCAGTATTATAGTAGTTATATTCTTAAACATAGAGCAGTATTATAGTAGTTATATTCTTGTATATAGGAGCAGTATTATAGTAGTTATATTCTTGTACATAGAGGCAGTATTATAGTAGTTATATTCTTAAACAAAGAGCAGTATTATAGTAGTTATATTGTTGTACATAGAGGCAGTATTATAGTAGTTATATTCTTGTACATAGGATCAGTATTATAGTAGTTATATTCTTGTACGTAGGGGGCAGTATTATAGTAGATATATTCTTGTACATAGAGAGCAGTATTATAGTAGTTATATTCTTGTACATAGGAGCAGTATTATAGTAGTTATATTCTTGTACATAGGGGGCAGTATTATAGTAGTTATATTCTTGTACATAGGAGCAGTATTATAGTAGTTATATTCTTGTACATAGGGGGCAGTATTATAGTAGTTATATTCTTGTACATTGGGGCAGGATTATAGTAGTTATATTCTTGTACATAGGTGGCAGTATTATAGTAGTTATATTCTTGTACATAGGTGGCAGTATTATAGTAGTTATATTCGTATACATATGGAGCAGTATTATAGTAGTTATATTCTTGTACATAGGGGGCAGTATTATAGTAGTTATATTCCTGTACATA
The DNA here is from genome assembly GCF_046119375.1 of Phyllobates terribilis. Lineage (NCBI taxonomy): Eukaryota > Metazoa > Chordata > Amphibia > Anura > Dendrobatidae > Phyllobates > Phyllobates terribilis. Next base: position 171,742,705 of record NW_027362768.1, on the reverse strand, counting down.
GGGGCAGTATTATAGTAGTTATATTCTTGTACATAGGGGGCAGTATTATAGTAGTTTTATTCTTGTACATAGGGAGCAGTATTATAGTAGTTATATTGTTGTACATAGAGGCAGTATTATAGTAGTTATATTCTTGTACATAGAGGCAGTATTATAGTAGTTATATTCTTGTACATAGGGGGCAGTATTATAGCAGTTATATTCTTGTACATAGGGGGCAGTATTATAGTAGTTATATTCTTGTACATAGGGAGCAGTATTATAGTAGTTATATTCTTGTACATAGGGAGCAGTATTATAGTAGTTATATTCTTGTACATAGGGGGCAGTATTATAGTAGTTATATTCTTGTACATAGGGGGCAGTATTATAGTAGTTATATTCTTGTACATAGGAGCAGTATTATAATAGTTATATTCTTGTACATAGGGGGCAGTATAATAGTAGTTATATTCTTGTACATAGGGGGCAGTATTATAGTAGTTATATTTTTGTACACATGGGCAGTATTATAGTAGTTATATTCTTGTATATAGGAGCAGTATTATAGTAGTTATATTCTTGTACATAGGGGGCAATATTATAGTAGTTATATTATTATACAGAAGGGCAGTATTATAGTAGTTATATTCTTGTACATAGGAGGCAGTATTATAGTAGTTATATTCTTGTACATAGAGGGCAGTATTATAGTAGTTATATTCTTGTATATAGGGGGCAATATTATAGTAGTTATATTATTGTACAGAAGGGCAGTATTATAGTAGTTATATTCTTGTACATAGGGGCAGTATTATACTAGTTATATTCTTGTACATAGGAGGCAGTATTATAGTAGTTATATTCTTGTACATAGGAGGCAGTATTATAGTAGTTATATTCTTGTACATAGGGGGCAGTATTATAGTAGTTATATTCTTGTATATAGGAGCAGTATTATAGCAGTTATATTCTTGTACATAGGGGCAGTATTATAGTAGTTATATTCTTGTACATAGGGGGCAGTATTATAGTAGTTATATTCTTGTACATAGGGGCAGTATTATAGTAGTTATATTCTTGTACATAGGAGCAGTATTATAGTAGTTATATTCTTGTACATAGGAGCAGTATTATAGTAGTTATATTCTTGTACATAGGGGCAGCATTATAGTAGTTATATTCTTGTACATAGGAGCAGTATTATAGTAGTTATATTCTTGTACGTAGGTGGAAGTATTATAGTAGTTATAGTCTTGTACATAGGTGGCAGCATTATAGTAGTTATATTCTTGTACATAGGAGCAGTATTATAGTAGTTATATTCTTAAACATAGAGCAGTATTATAGTAGTTATATTCTTGTATATAGGAGCAGTATTATAGTAGTTATATTCTTGTACATAGAGGCAGTATTATAGTAGTTATATTCTTAAACAGAGCAGTATTATAGTAGTTATATTCTTGTACATAGAGGCAGTATTATAGTAGTTATATTCTTGTACATAGAGGCAGTATTATAGTAGTTATATTCTTGTACATAGGGGACAGTATTATAGAAGTTATATTCTTGTACATAGGAGCAGTATTTTAATAGTTATATTCTTGTACATACTGTAGGGGCAGTATTATAGTAGCTATATTCTTGTACATAGGAGCAGTATTATAGTAGTTATATTCTTATACATAGGGGGCAGTATTATAGTAGTTATATTCTTGTACATAGGAGCAGTATTATAGTAGTTATATTCTTATACATAGGAGCAGTATTATATTAGTTATATCCTTGCACATAGGGGCAGTATTATGGTAATTATATTCTTGTACATAGGAGCAGTATTATAGTAGTTATATTCTGGTACATAGGGGGCAGTATTATAGTAGTTATATTATTGTACATAGGAGCAGTATTATAGTAGTTATATTCTTGTACATAGGAGCAGTATTATAGTAGTTATATTCTTGTACATAGGGGCAGTATTATAGGAGTTATATTCTTGTACATAGGGGCAGTATTATAGTAGTTATATTCTTGTACATAGGAGCAGTATTATAGCAGTTATATTCTTGTACATAGGGGCAGTATTATAGTAGTTATATTCTTGTACATAGGAGCAGCATTATAGTAGTTATATTCTTATACATAGGGGGCAGTATCATAGTAGTTATATTCTTGTACATAGGGGACAGTATTATAGTAGTTATATTCTTGTACATAGGGGCAGTATTATAGTAGTTATATTCTTGTACATAGGGGCAGTATTATAGTAATTATATTCTTGTACATAGGGGCAGTATTATAATAGTTATATTCTTGTACATAGGGGCAGCATTATAGTAGTTATATTCTTGTACATAGGGGCAGTATTATAGTAGTTATATTCTTGTACATAGGAGCAGCATTATAGTAGTTATATTCTTGTACATAGGAGCAGTATTATAGTAGTTATATTCTTGTACATAGGTGGCAGTATTATAGTAGTTATATTCTTGTACATAGGGGCAGTATTATAGTAGTTATATTCTTGTGCATAGGAGCAGTATTATAGTAGTTATATTCTTGTACATAGGTGGCAGTATTATAGTAGTTATATTCTTGTACATAGGGGGCAGTATTATAGTAGTTATATTCTTGTACGTAGGGGGCAGTATTATAGTAGTTATAGTCTTGTACATAGGGGGCAGTATTATAGTAGATATATTCTTGTACATAGAGAGCAGTATTATAGTAGATATATTCTTGTACATAGAGAGCAGTATTATAATAGTTATATTTTTGTACATAGGGGCAGTATTATAGTAGTGATATTCTTGTACATAGGAGCAGTATTATAGTAGTTATATTCTTGTACATAGGGGGCAGTATTATAGTAGTTATATTCTTGTACATAGGGGGCAGGATTATAGTAGTTATATTCTTGTACATTGGGGCAGGATTATAGTAGTTATATTCTTGTACATAGGTGGCAGTATTATAGTAGTTATATTCTTGTACATAGGTGGCAGTATTATAGTAGTTATATTCGTATACATATGGAGCAGTATTATAGTAGTTATATTCTTGTACATAGGGGGCAGTATTATAGTAGTTATATTCCTGTACATAGGGGGCAGTATTATAGTAGTTATATTCCTGTACATAGGGGCAGTATTATAGTAGTTATATTCTTGTACATAGGGGGCAGTATTATAGTAGTTATATTCTTGTACATAGGGGGCAGTATTATAGTAGTTATATTGTTGTACATAGAGGCAGTATTATAGTAGTTATATTCTTGTACATAGGAGCAGTATTATAATAGTTATATTCTTGTACATATGGGGCAGTATAATAGTAGTTATATTCTTGTACATAGGGGGCAGTATTATAGTAGTTATATTCTTGTACATAGGGGGCAGTATAATAGTAGTTATATTCTTGTACATAGGGGGCAGTATTATAGTAGTTATATTCTTGTACATGGGGGCAGTATTATAGTAGTTATATTCTTGTACATAGGAGCAGTATTATAGTAGTTATATTCTTGTACATAGGGGGCAGTATTATAGTAGTTATATTCTTGTACATAGGAGCAGTATTATAGTAGTTATATTCTTGTACATAGGGGGCAGTATTATAGTAGTTATATTCTTGTACATAGGGGGCAGGATTATAGTAGTTATATTCTTGTACATTGGGGCAGGATTATAGTAGTTATATTCTTGTACATAGGTGGCAGTATTATAGTAGTTATATTCTTGTACATAGGTGGCAGTATTATAGTAGTTATATTCGTATACATATGGAGCAGTATTATAGTAGTTATATTCTTGTACATAGGGGGCAGTATTATAGTAGTTATATTCCTGTACATAGGGGGCAGTATTATAGTAGTTATATTCCTGTACATAGGGGCAGTATTATAGTAGTTATATTCTTGTACATAGGGGGCAGTATTATAGTAGTTATATTCTTGTACATAGGGGGCAGTATTATAGTAGTTATATTGTTGTACATAGAGGCAGTATTATAGTAGTTATATTCTTGTACATAGGAGCAGTATTATAATAGTTATATTCTTGTACATATGGGGCAGTATAATAGTAGTTATATTCTTGTACATAGGGGGCAGTATTATAGTAGTTATATTCTTGTACATAGGGGGCAGTATAATAGTAGTTATATTCTTGTACATAGGGGGCAGTATTATAGTAGTTATATTCTTGTACATGGGGGCAGTATAATAGTAGTTATATTCTTGTACATAGGGGGCAGTATTATAGTAGTTATATTCTTGTACATGGGGGCAGTATTATAGTAGCTATATTCTTGTACATAGGGAGCAGTATTATAGTAGTTATATTCTTGTACATAGAGGGCAGTATTATAGTAGTTATATTCTTGTACATAGGGGGCAGTATTATAGTAGTTACATTCTTGTACATAGGGAGCAGTATTATAGTAGCTATATTCTTGTACATAGGAGCAGTATTATAGTAGTTATATTCTTGTACATTGGAGTAGTAATATAGTAGTTATATTCTTGTACATAGGGGGCAATATTATAGTAGTTATATTATTATACAGAAGGGCAGTATTATAGTAGTTATATTCTTGTACATAGGAGGCAGTATTATAGTAGTTATATTCTTGTACATAGAGGGCAGTATTATAGTAGTTATATTCTTGTATATAGGGGGCAATATTATAGTAGTTATATTATTGTACAGAAGGGCAGTATTATAGTAGTTATATTCTTGTACATAGGGGCAGTATTATACTAGTTATATTCTTGTACATAGCAGGCAGTATTATAGTAGTTATATTCTTGTACATAGGAGGCAGTATTATAGTAGTTATATTCTTGTACATAGGGGGCAGTATTATAGTAGTTATATTCTTGTATATAGGAGCAGTATTATAGCAGTTATATTCTTGTACATAGGGGCAGTATTATAGTAGTTATATTCTTGTACATAGGGGGCAGTATTATAGTAGTTATATTCTTGTACATAGGGGCAGTATTATAGTAGTTATATTCTTGTACATATGGACAGTATTATAGTAGTTATATTCTTGTACATAGGAGCAGTATTATAGTAGTTATATTCTTGTACATAGGAGGCAGTATTATAGTAGTTATATTCTTGTACATAGGAGCAGTATTATATTAGTTATATTCTTGTACATAGGAGCAGTATTATAGTAGTTGTATTCTTGTACATAGGAACAGTATTATAGTTGTTATATTCTTGTACATAGGGGGCAGTATTATAGTAGTTATATTCTTGTACATAGAAGGCAGTATTATAGTAGTTATATTCTTGTACATAGGAGCAGTAATGTAGTAGTTATATTCTTGTACATAGAGGCAGTATTATAGTAGTTATATTCTTGTACATAGGGGGCAGTATTATAGTAGTTATATTCTTGTACATAGGGGGCAGTATTATAGTAGTTATATTCTTGTACATAGAGGGCAGTATTATAGTAGTTATATTCTTGTACATAGGAACAGTATTATAGTTGTTATATTCTTGTACATAGGGGGCAGTATTATAGTTGTTATATTCTTGTACATAGGGGGCAGTATTATAGTAGTTATATTCTTGTACATAGAAGGCAGTATTATAGTAGTTATATTCTTGTACATAGGGGGCAGTATTATAGTAGTTATATTCTTGTACATAGGAACAGTATTATAGTTGTTATATTCTTGTACATAGGGGGCAGTATTATAGTAGTTATATTCTTGTACATAGAAGGCAGTACTATGGTAGTTATATTCTTGTACATAGGGGCAGTATTATAGTAGTTATATTCTTGTACATAGGGGCAGTATTATAGCAGTTATATTCTTGTACATAGGAGCAGTATTATAGCAGTTATATTCTTGTACATAGGGCCAGTATTATAGTAGTTATATTCTTGTACATAGGAGCAGCATTATAGTAGATATATTCTTGTACATAGGGGGCAGTATTATAGTAGTTATATTCTTGTACATAGGGGGCAGTATTATAGTAGTTATATTCTTGTACATAGGGGGCAGTATTATAGTAGTTATATTCTTGTACATAGGGGGCAGTATTATAGTAGTTATATTCTTGTACATAGGGGCAGTATTATAGTAGTTATATTCTTGTACATAGGGGGCAGTATTATAGTAGTTATATTCTTATACATAGGGGGCAGTATTATAGTAGTTATATTCTTGTACATAGGGAGCAGTATTATAGTAGTTATATTCTTGTACATAGGGAGCAGTATTATAGTAGTTATATTCTTGTACATAGGGGGCAGTATTATAGTAGTTATTTTCTTGTACATAGGGGGCAGTATTATAGTAGTTATATTCTTGTACATAGGGGGCAGTATTATAGTAGTTATATTCTTGTACATAGGGGGCAGTATTATAGTAGTTATATTCTTGTACATAGGGGCAGTATTATAGTAGTTATATTCTTGTACATAGAGGGCAGTATTATAGTAGTTATATTCTTGTACATAGGAACAGTATTATAGTTGTTATATTCTTGTACATAGGGGCAGTATTATAGTAGTTATATTCTTGTACATATGGACAGTATTATAGTAGTTATATTCTTGTACATAGGAGCAGTATTATAGTAGTTATATTCTTGTACATAGGAGGCAGTATTATAGTAGTTATATTCTTATACATAGGAGCAGTATTATATTAGTTATATTCTTGTACATAGGAGCAGTATTATAGTAGTTGTATTCTTGTACATAGGAACAGTATTATAGTTGTTATATTCTTGTACATAGGGGTTCAGTATTATAGTAGTTATATTCTTGTACATAGAAGGCAGTATTATAGTAGTTATATTCTTGTACATAGGAGCAGTAATGTAGTAGTTATATTCTTGTACATAGAGGCAGTATTATAGTAGTTATATTCTTGTACATAGGGGGCAGTATTATAGTAGTTATATTCTTGTACATAGGGGGCAGTATTATAGTAGTTATATTCTTGTACATAGAGGGCAGTATTATAGTAGTTATATTCTTGTACATAGGAACAGTATTATAGTTGTTATATTCTTGTACATAGGGGGCAGTATTATAGTTGTTATATTCTTGTACATAGGGGGCAGTATTATAGTAGTTATATTCTTGTACATAGAAGGCAGTATTATAGTAGTTATATTCTTGTACATAGGGGGCAGTATTATAGTAGTTATATTCTTGTACATAGGAACAGTATTATAGTTGTTATATTCTTGTACATAGGGGGCAGTATTATAGTAGTTATATTCTTGTACATAGAAGGCAGTACTATGGTAGTTATATTCTTGTACATAGGGGCAGTATTATAGTAGTTATATTCTTGTACATAGGGGCAGTATTATAGCAGTTATATTCTTGTACATAGGAGCAGTATTATAGCAGTTATATTCTTGTACATAGGGCCAGTATTATAGTAGTTATATTCTTGTACATAGGAGCAGCATTATAGTAGATATATTCTTGTACATAGGGGGCAGTATTATAGTAGTTATATTCTTGTACATAGGGGGCAGTATTATAGTAGTTATATTCTTGTACATAGGGGGCAGTATTATAGTAGTTATATTCTTGTACATAGGGGGCAGTATTATAGTAGTTATATTCTTGTACATAGGGGCAGTATTATAGTAGTTATATTCTTGTACATAGGGGGCAGTATTATAGTAGTTATATTCTTATACATAGGGGGCAGTATTATAGTAGTTATATTCTTGTACATAGGGAGCAGTATTATAGTAGTTATATTCTTGTACATAGGGAGCAGTATTATAGTAGTTATATTCTTGTACATAGGGGGCAGTATTATAGTAGTTATTTTCTTGTACATAGGGGGCAGTATTATAGTAGTTATATTCTTGTACATAGGGGGCAGTATTATAGTAGTTATATTCTTGTACATAGGGGGCAGTATTATAGTAGTTATATTCTTGTACATAGGGGCAGTATTATAGTAGTTATATTCTTGTACATAGGGGGCAGTATTATAGTAGTTATATTCTTGTACATAGGGGGCAGTATTATAGTAGTTATATTCTTGTACATAGGGGCAGTATTATAGTAGTTATATTCTTGTACATAGGGAGCAGTATTATAGTAGTTATATTCTTGTACATAGGGGGCAGTATTATAGTAGTTATATTCTTGTACATAGGGGCAGTATTATAGTAGTTATATTCTTGTACATAGGGGCAGTATTATAGTAGTTATATTCTTGTACATAGAAGGCAGTATTATAGTAGTTATATTCTTGTACATAGGAGCAGTATTATAGTAGTTATATTCTTGTACATAGGAGCAGTATTATAGGAGTTATATTCTTGTACATAGGGGCAGTATTATAGGAGTTATATTCTTGTACATAGGGGCAGTATTATAGCAGTTATATTCTTGTACATAGGAGCAGTATTATAGCAGTTATATTCTTGTACATAGGGCCAGTATTATAGTAGTTATATTCTTGTACATAGGAGCAGCATTATAGTAGTTATATTCTTGTACATAGGGGGCAGTATTATAGTAGTTATTTTCTTGCACATAGGGAGCAGTATTATAGTAGTTATATTCTTGTACATAGGAGCAGCATTATAGTAGTTATATTCTTGTACATAGGGGGCAGTATTATAGTAGTTATATTCTTGTACATAGGGGGCAGTATTATAGTAGTTATATTCTTGTACATAGGGAGCAGTATTATAGTAGTTATATTCTTGTACATAGGAGCAGCATTATAGTAGTTATATTCTTGTACATAGGGGGCAGTATTATAGTAGTTATTTTCTTGTACATAGGGGGCAGTATTATAGTAGTTATATTCTTGTACATAGGGGGCAGTATTATAGTAGTTATTCCTGTACATAGGGGGCAGTATTATAGTAGTTATATTCTTGCACATAGGGGCAGTATTATAGTAGTTATATTCTTGTACATAGGGGGCAGTATTATAGTAGTTATATTCTTGTACATAGGGGGCAGTATTATAGTAGTTATATTCTTGTACATAGGAGCAGTATTATAGTAGTTATATTCTTGTATATAGGAGCAGTATTATAGTAGTTATATTCTTGTACATAGGGGGCAATATTATAGTAGTTATATTATTGTACATAAGGGCAGTATTATAGTAGTTATATTCTTGTACATAGGGGCAGTATTATACTAGTTATATTCTTGTACATAGGAGGCAGTATTATAGTAGTTATATTCTTGTACATAGGAGGCAGTATTATAGTAGTTATATTCTTGTACATAGGGGGCAGTATTATAGTAGTTATATTCTTGTATATAGGAGCAGTATTATAGCAGTTATATTCTTGTACATAGGGGCAGTATTATAGTAGTTATATTCTTGTACATAGGGGGCAGTATTATAGTAGTTATATTCTTGTACATAGGGGCAATATTATAGTAGTTATATTCTTGTACATAGGAGCAGTATTATAGTAGTTATATTCTTGTACATAGGAGCAGTATTATAGTAGTTATATTCTTGTACATAGGGGCAGCATTATAGTAGTTATATTCTTGTACATAGGAGCAGTATTATAGTAGTTATATTCTTGTACATAGGTGGCAGTATTATAGTAGTTATAGTCTTGTACATAGGTGGCCGCATTATAGTAGTTATATTCTTGTACATAGGAGCAGTATTATAGTAGTTATATTCTTAAACATAGAGCAGTATTATAGTAGTTATATTCTTGTATATAGGAGCAGTATTATAGTAGTTATATTCTTGTACATAGAGGCAGTATTATAGTAGTTATATTCTTAAACAAAGAGCAGTATTATAGTAGTTATATTGTTGTACATAGAGGCAGTATTATAGTAGTTATATTCTTGTACGTAGGGGGCAGTATTATAGTAGATATCATCTTGTACATAGAGAGCAGTATTATAGTAGTTATATTCTTGTACATAGGAGCAGTATTATAGTAGTTATATTCTTGTACATAGGGGGCAGTATTATAGTAGTTATATTCTTGTACATAGGAGCAGTATTATAGTAGTTATATTCTTGTACATAGGGGGCAGTATTATAGTAGTTATATTCTTGTACATTGGGGCAGGATTATAGTAGTTATATTCTTGTACATAGGTGGCAGTATTATAGTAGTTATATTCTTGTACATAGGTGGCAGTATTATAGTAGTTATATTCGTATACATATGGAGCAGTATTATAGTAGTTATATTCTTGTACATAGGGGGCAGTATTATAGTAGTTATATTCCTGTACATAGGGGCAGTATTATAGTAGTTATATTCTTGTACATAGGGGGCAGTATTATAGTAGTTTTATTCTTGTACATAGGGAGCAGTATTATAGTAGTTATATTGTTGTACATAGAGGCAGTATTATAGTAGTTATATTCTTGTACATAGAGGCAGTATTATAGTAGTTATATTCTTGTACATAGGGGGCAGTATTATAGCAGTTATATTCTTGTACATAGGGGGCAGTATTATAGTAGTTATATTCTTGTACATAGGGAGCAGTATTATAGTAGTTATATTCTTGTACATAGGGAGCAGTATTATAGTAGTTATATTCTTGTACATAGGGGGCAGTATTATAGTAGTTATATTCTTGTACATAGGGGGCAGTATTATAGTAGTTATATTCTTGTACATAGGAGCAGTATTATAATAGTTATATTCTTGTACATAGGGGGCAGTATAATAGTAGTTATATTCTTGTACATAGGGGGCAGTATTATAGTAGTTATATTTTTGTACACATGGGCAGTATTATAGTAGTTATATTCTTGTATATAGGAGCAGTATTATAGTAGTTATATTCTTGTACATAGGGGGCAATATTATAGTAGTTATATTATTATACAGAAGGGCAGTATTATAGTAGTTATATTCTTGTACATAGGAGGCAGTATTATAGTAGTTATATTCTTGTACATAGAGGGCAGTATTATAGTAGTTATATTCTTGTATATAGGGGGCAATATTATAGTAGTTATATTATTGTACAGAAGGGCAGTATTATAGTAGTTATATTCTTGTACATAGGGGCAGTATTATACTAGTTATATTCTTGTACATAGGAGGCAGTATTATAGTAGTTATATTCTTGTACATAGGAGGCAGTATTATAGTAGTTATATTCTTGTACATAGTGGGCAGTATTATAGTAGTTATATTCTTGTATATAGGAGCAGTATTATAGCAGTTATATTCTTGTACATAGGGGCAGTATTATAGTAGTTATATTCTTGTACATAGGGGGCAGTATTATAGTAGTTATATTCTTGTACATAGGGGCAGTATTATAGTAGTTATATTCTTGTACATAGGAGCAGTATTATAGTAGTTATATTCTTGTACATAGGAGCAGTATTATAGTAGTTATATTCTTGTACATAGGGGCAGCATTATAGTAGTTATATTCTTGTACATAGGAGCAGTATTATAGTAGTTATATTCTTGTACGTAGGTGGAAGTATTATAGTAGTTATAGTCTTGTACATAGGTGGCAGCATTATAGTAGTTATATTCTTGTACATAGGAGCAGTATTATAGTAGTTATATTCTTAAACATAGAGCAGTATTATAGTAGTTATATTCTTGTATATAGGAGCAGTATTATAGTAGTTATATTCTTGTACATAGAGGCAGTATTATAGTAGTTATATTCTTAAACAGAGCAGTATTATAGTAGTTATATTCTTGTACATAGAGGCAGTATTATAGTAGTTATATTCTTGTACATAGAGGCAGTATTATAGTAGTTATATTCTTGTACATAGGGGACAGTATTATAGAAGTTATATTCTTGTACATAGGAGCAGTATTTTAATAGTTATATTCTTGTACATACTGTAGGGGCAGTATTATAGTAGCTATATTCTTGTACATAGGAGCAGTATTATAGTAGTTATATTCTTATACATAGGGGGCAGTATTATAGTAGTTATATTCTTGTACATAGGAGCAGTATTATAGTAGTTATATTCTTATACATAGGAGCAGTATTATATTAGTTATATCCTTGCACATAGGGGCAGTATTATGGTAATTATATTCTTGTACATAGGAGCAGTATTATAGTAGTTATATTCTGGTACATAGGGGGCAGTATTATAGTAGTTATATTATTGTACATAGGAGCAGTATTATAGTAGTTATATTCTTGTACATAGGAGCAGTATTATAGTAGTTATATTCTTGTACATAGGGGCAGTATTATAGGAGTTATATTCTTGTACATAGGGGCAGTATTATAGTAGTTATATTCTTGTACATAGGAGCAGTATTATAGCAGTTATATTCTTGTACATAGGGGCAGTATTATAGTAGTTATATTCTTGTACATAGGAGCAGCATTATAGTAGTTATATTCTTATACATAGGGGGCAGTATCATAGTAGTTATATTCTTGTACATAGGGGACAGTATTATAGTAGTTATATTCTTGTACATAGGGGCAGTATTATAGTAGTTATATTCTTGTACATAGGGGCAGTATTATAGTAATTATATTCTTGTACATAGGGGCAGTATTATAATAGTTATATTCTTGTACATAGGGGCAGCATTATAGTAGTTATATTCTTGTACATAGGGGCAGTATTATAGTAGTTATATTCTTGTACATAGGAGCAGCATTATAGTAGTTATATTCTTGTACATAGGAGCAGTATTATAGTAGTTATATTCTTGTACATAGGTGGCAGTATTATAGTAGTTATATTCTTGTACATAGGGGCAGTATTATAGTAGTTATATTCTTGTGCATAGGAGCAGTATTATAGTAGTTATATTCTTGTACATAGGTGGCAGTATTATAGTAGTTATATTCTTGTACATAGGGGGCAGTATTATAGTAGTTATATTCTTGTACGTAGGGGGCAGTATTATAGTAGTTATAGTCTTGTACATAGGGGGCAGTATTATAGTAGATATATTCTTGTACATAGAGAGCAGTATTATAGTAGATATATTCTTGTACATAGAGAGCAGTATTATAATAGTTATATTTTTGTACATAGGGGCAGTATTATAGTAGTGATATTCTTGTACATAGGAGCAGTATTATAGTAGTTATATTCTTGTACATAGGGGGCAGTATTATAGTAGTTATATTCTTGTACATAGGAGCAGTATTATAGTAGTTATATTCTTGTACATAGGGGGCAGTATTATAGTAGTTATATTCTTGTACATAGGGGGCAGGATTATAGTAGTTATATTCTTGTACATTGGGGCAGGATTATAGTAGTTATATTCTTGTACATAGGTGGCAGTATTATAGTAGTTATATTCTTGTACATAGGTGGCAGTATTATAGTAGTTATATTCGTATACATATGGAGCAGTATTATAGTAGTTATATTCTTGTACATAGGGGGCAGTATTATAGTAGTTATATTCCTGTACATAGGGGGCAGTATTATAGTAGTTATATTCCTGTACATAGGGGCAGTATTATAGTAGTTATATTCTTGTACATAGGGGGCAGTATTATAGTAGTTATATTCTTGTACATAGGGGGCAGTATTATAGTAGTTATATTGTTGTACATAGAGGCAGTATTATAGCAGTTTTATTCTTGTACATAGAGGCAATATTATAGTAGTTATATTCTTGTACATAGGGGGCAGTATTATAGCAGTTATATTCTTGTACATAGGGGGCAGTATTATAGTAGTTATATTCTTGTACATAGGGAGCAGTATTATAGTAGTTATATTCTTGTACATAGGGAGCAGTATTATAGTAGTTATATTCTTGTACATAGGGGGCAGTATTATAGTAGTTATATTCTTGTACATAGGGGGCAGTATTATAGTAGTTATATTCTTGTACATAGGAGCAGTATTATAATAGTTATATTCTTGTACATATGGGGCAGTATAATAGTAGTTATATTCTTGTACATAGGGGGCAGTATTATAGTAGTTATATTCTTGTACATAGGGGGCAGTATAATAGTAGTTATATTCTTGTACATAGGGGGCAGTATTATAGTAGTTATATTCTTGTACATGGGGGCAGTATTATAGTAGTTATATTCTTGTACATAGGAGCAGTATTATAGTAGCTATATTCTTGTACATAGGGGCAGTATTATAGTAGTTATATTCTTGTACATAGGGAGCAGTATTATAGTAGTTATATTCTTGTACATAGAGGGCAGTATTATAGTAGTTATATTCTTGTACATAGGGGGCAGTATTATAGTAGTTACATTCTTGTACATAGGGAGCAGTATTATAGTAGCTATATTCTTGTACATAGGAGCAGTATTATAGTAGTTATATTCTTGTACATTGGAGTAGTAATATAGTAGTTATATTCTTATACATAGGGGGCAGTATAATAGTAGTTATATTCTTGTACATAGGGGGCAGTATTATAGTAGTTATATTCTTGTACATAGGGGGCAGTATAATAGTAGTTATATTCTTGTACATAGGGGACAGTATTATAGTAGTTATATTCTTGTACATAGGGGGCAGTATTATAGTAGTTATATTCTTGTACATAGGGGGCAGTATAATAGTAGTTATATTCTTGTACATAGGGGGCAGTATAATAGTAGTTATATTCTTGTACATAGGGGGCAGTATTATAGTAGTTATATTCTTGTACATAGGGGGCAGTATAATAGTAGTTATATTCTTGTACATAGGGGACAGTATTATAGTAGTTATATTCTTGTACATAGGAGCAGTATTATAGTAGTTATATTCTTGTACATAGGAGCAGTATTATAGTAGCTATATTCTTGTACATAGGGGCAGTATTATAGTAGTTATATTCTTGTACATAGGGAGCAGTATTATAGTAGCTATATTCTTGTACATAGGGGGCAGTATTATAGTAGTTATATTCTTGTACATAGGGGGCAGTATTATAGTAGTTACATTCTTGTACATAGGGGGCAGTATTATAGTAGCTATATTCTTGTACATAGGGGCAGTATTATAGTAGTTATATTCTTGTACATTGGAGTAGTAATATAGTAGTTATATTCTTATACATAGGGGGCAGTATAATAGTAGTTATATTCTTGTACATAGGGGGCAGTATTATAGTAGTTATATTCTTGTACATAGGGGGCAGTATAATAGTAGTTATATTCTTGTACATAGGGGACAGTATTATAGTAGTTATATTCTTGTACATAGGGGGCAGTATTATTGTAGTTATATTCTTGTACATAGGGGGCAGTATAATAGTAGTTATATTCTTGTACATAGGGGGCAGTATTATAGTAGTTATATTCTTGTACATAGGGGACAGTATAATAGTAGTTATATTCTTGTACATAGGGGGCAGTATTATAGTAGTTATATTCTTGTACATAGGGGGCAGTATTATAGTAGTTATATTCTTGTACATAGGAGCAGTATTATAGTAGCTATATTCTTGTACATAGGGGCAGTATTATAGTAGTTATATTCTTGTACATAGGGAGCAGTATTATAGTAGTTATATTCTTGTACATAGGGAGCAGTATTATAGTAGTTATATTCTTGTACATAGGGAGCAGTATTATAGTAGTTATATTCTTGTACATAGGGGGCAGTATTATAGTAGTTATATTCTTGTACATAGGGAGCAGTATTATAGTAGTTATATTCTTGTACATAGGAGCAGTATTATAGTAGTTATATTCTTGTACATAGGGAGCAGTATTATAGTAGTTATATTCTTGTACATAGGGGGCAGTATTATAGTAGTTATATTCTTGTACATAGGGAGCAGTATTATAGTAGTTATATTCTTGTACATAGGGAGCAGTATTATAGTAGTTATATTCTTGTACATAGGAGCAGTATTATAGTAGTTATATTCTTGTACATAGGGGGCAGTATTATAGTAGTTATATTCTTGTACATAGGGGGCAGTATTATAGTAGTTATATTCTTGTACATAGGGGGCAGTATTATAGTAGTTATATTCTTGTACATAGGGGGCAGTATTATAGTAGTTATATTCTTGTACATAGGGGGCAGTATTATAGTAGTTATATTCTTGTACATAGGGGGCAGTAGTATAGTAGTTATATTCTTGTACATAGGAGCAGTATTATAGTAGTTATATTCTTGTACATAGGAGCAGTATTATAGTAGTTATATTCTTGTACATAGGGGCAGTATTATAGTAGTTATATTCTTGTACATAGGGGGCAGTATTATAGTAGTTATATTCTTGTACATAGGGGGCAGTATTATAGTAGTTATATTCTTGTACATAGGGAGCAGTATTATAGTAGTTATATTCTTGTACATAGGGGGCAGTATATATACATGTCGCAGTCGTAGTCCCAGGACACGATTTCTGCTCTTACGTGGATGCATTTTCCATCACCGTCCTGGGCCGGGCCATCTATAGTCTTATATAAAGATAATATACAATATATCTGTGCGGTGCTGTCGGCTCTGCTGTGCGGCGCTGCCGGTAGTTGGGACACCTGTCAGGGAGGCGGCGGCAGCGCTTGGCTCACTGCGGTGAATTAGCCGCCTGTACACAATGACGGGCAGAGCCTGCATGATAATTTGTAAGCTCGACAGCTCGTCTGACTGGGATGATGATGTACAAACTGCTGCGGAGTAACCTCCTTTGTCTGGAAGCTTGTACACATGCAAATATCTCCTCCGCTTTGAATAACAGATTTCATTCCCACGAGCTTCCTCCCCGTGTTATCATCTCATGCACTGCATGCTTGGAAGTCGGCCTCAGAAATGTCAAGTCGCGAGGTGGCTGTGTACAGGATTCACATTTATGGCGACGCTTTGATATAATCGCTGCCACTAGATACAATTCGCTCAAAGAGAAGCAATGAGCAGTCACTCGGCCTGCGCAGAATTATTAGCAGCTGAATATTGGTGCATTTCTTTTCAGTCGGCGCCATCTAGTGGGCTTTAATTAAATGATTCATGTGACTTTATAACTTATTTAATGCATCATCTGCACACATGTCCCCACTACCCTTATGGTTTGTTATAATGTATCAGTTCATGTAAATTGGGGGCTTAAACTTGAGTTCCCCCTAGTGGTGGCTGTACATATCTGTGTGTAGTGAGCTCCTTCTAGTGCTGGCTGTACATATCTGTGTGTAGTGAGCTCCCTCTAGTGGTGGCTGTACATATTTGTGTAGTGAGCTCCTTCTAGTGGTGGTTGCATTAATCTATATATAGTGATTTTCCTGATTGATTGTGGCATTATAAATAAGCATAATGAGCTCCCACTAGTTGTGGCTCTATAAATGTATGTAATTAGCTCCCTCTAGTGTTTCCAGTGTACACACAGTGACATGTAAAATTTTGGGCACCCCTGGTCAAAGTTACTGTTATTGTGAACAGGTAAGCAAGTTGAAAATGAAATGATCTCTAAAAGGCCTAAAGTTAAAGATCACACATTTCCTTTGTATTTTAGACAAAAAATATATTTTGCCTTTTTTACATTTTAAAAATTACAAAAAGGAAAATGGACCGATGCAAAAGTTTGGGCACCCTTGGAGATTTGTGTGCTCAGATAACTTAGACCAAGGTTTCAGACCCTCATTAGCCTGTTAGGGTTATGGCTTGTTCACTATCATCGTTAGGAAAGTTCAGGTGATGCCAATTTTCCAGCTTTCTAAAAACCAAGCCTCCTCTAACCTTGTGCCATAAACCAGCAGTCATGGGTTCTTCTAAGCAGCTGCCTAGCACTCTGAAAATGGTGGAGGCCCACAAAGCAGGAGAAGGCTATAAGAAGATGGCAAAGCATGTTCAAGTTGCCCTTTCCTCATTTTGAAATGTAATTAAGAAATGGCAGTTACCTGGAACATTGGAGGTCAAGATAAGGTCTGGAAGACCAAGCAAAATTTCAGTGAGAACTGCTTGTAAGATTGCTACAGAGACAAATCAGAACCCCCGCTTGACTGCAAAAGACCTTCAGGAAGATTTAGCAGACTCTGGAGTTGTGGTACATTGTTCTGCTGTTCAGAGACACCTCCACAAATATGACCTTCATGGAAGAGTCCTCAAAAGAAAACCTCTCCTCGTCCTCACCATAAAATTCATTATCAGAAGTCTGCAAAAGAACATCTAAACAAGCCTGATGTATTTGGAAACAAGTCCTGTGGACCGATGATGTTAAAATAGAGGTCACAATAATCAAAGGTATGTGTGGAGAAAAAAGGGACAGAATTTCAGGAAAGGAACATCTCGCCAACCATTAAGCATGTGGGAGGATCAATCATGCTTTGTGGTTGTGCTGCAGTAAATGGCACTGGGAACATTTCACAAGTAGACGGAAGAATGGATGCAATGAAATTTCAACAAATTCTTGATGCAAACATAACATCATCTATAAAAAAGCTGAAGGTGAAAAAAGGATTCTACAAATAGATAATAATCCTAAACACACGTCACATTCCACAACAGACGACCTCAAAAGGCGCAAGCTGAAGGGTTTACAATAGCCCTCACAGTCCCCATGTAGGGTGCCCAAACTTTTGCATTGGCCCATTTTCCTTTCTGTAATTTTTTAAATGTAATATATATATGTATATATATATGAATTTTTTTTTTTTTTGCCTAAAATACAAAGGGCTTGCAGGGTGTTACAAAAGGAGAAAGCGGTATCCAGCTCCAGTTAAAGTAAAGATCCTTTATTGTAGTCAATTAAAAATACTCCATAGTGATGCTGTGGCAAAGCATAGTTCAGACAGGCATGTTTAAGCAGCTACGCGTCTCAGATGCACTCCGCCATCCTTTGTCAAAGCTGTTTTGTAATTTTTAAAATGTAAAAGATGAAAATTTTTTTTTTTTTGGCTAAAATACAAAGGTTTGGTCAAATTTATCTGAGCACACAAATCTCCCAAGGTTGGCCAAACTTTTGCATCGGCCCATTTTCCTTTCTGTTATATATATATATATATATATATATATATATATATATATATATATATATATATATATATATATATATATATATATATATATATATATATATATAATATGTGTGTATATATATATATATATGTGTGTGTATGTGTATATATATATATATATATATATATATATATATATATATGTGTGTATGTGTGTATATATATATATATATATAATGTGTGTGTGTGTGTGTGTATATATATATATATATATACAGTACAGACCAAAAGTTTGGACACACCTTCTCTTTTAAAGATTTTTCTGTATTTTCATGACTATGAAAATTGTACATTCACACTGAAGGCATCAAAACTATGAATTAACACATGTGGAATTATATACTTAACAAAAAAATGTGAAACAACTGAAAATATGTCTTATATTCTAGGTTCTTCAAAGTAGCCACCTTTTGCTTTGACGACTGCTTTGCACACTCTTGGCATTCTCTTGATGAGCTTCAAGAGGTAATCACCGGAAATGGTCTTCCAACAATCTTGAAGGAGTTCCCAGAGATGCTTAGCACTTGGCCCTTTTGCCTTCACTCTGCGGTCCAGCTCACCCCAAACCATCTCGATTGGGTTCAGGTCTGGTGACTGTGGAGGTCAGGTCATCTGGCGTAGCACCCCATCACTCTCCTTCTTGGTTAAATAGCCCTTACACAGCCTGGAGGTGTGTTTGGGGTCATTGTCCTGTTGAAAAATAAATGATGGTCCAACTAAACGCAAACCGGATGGAATAGCATGCCGCTGCAAGATGCTGTGGTAGCCATGCTGGCTCAGTATGCCTTCAGTTTTGAATAAATCCCCAACAGTGTCACCAACAAAGCACCCCCACACCATCACACCTCCTCCTCCATGCTTCACGGTGGGAACCAGGCATGTAGAGTCCATCCGTTCACCTTTTCTGCGTCGCAAAAAGACACGGTGGTTGGAACCAAAGATCTCAAATTTGGACTCATCAGATCAAAGCACAGATTTCCACTGGTCTAATGTCCTTTCCTTGTGTTCTTTAGCCCAAACAAGTCTCTTCTGCTTGTTGCCTGTCCTTAGCAATGGTTTCCTAGCAGCTATTTTACCATGAAGGCCTGCTGCACAAAGTCTCCTCTTAACAGTTGTTGAAGAGGTGTCTGATGCTAGAACTCTGTGTGGCATTGACCTGGTCTCTAATCTGAGCTGCTGTTAACCTGCAATTTCTGAGGCTGGTGACTCGGATAAACTTATCCTCAGAAGCAGAGGTGACTCTTGGTCTTCCTTTCCTGGGGCGGTCCTCATGTGAGCCAGTTTCTTTGTAGCACTTGATGGTTTTTGTAACTGCACTTGGGGACACTTTCAAAGTTTTCCCAATTTTTCACACTGACTGACATTAATTTCTTAAAGTAATGATGGCCACTCGTTTTTCTTTACTTAGCTGCTTTTTTCTTGCCATAATACAAATTCCAACAGTCTATTCAGTAGGACTATCAGCTGTGTATCCACCAGACTTCTGCACAACACAACTGATGGTCCCAACCCCATTTATAAGGCAAGAAATCCCACTTATTAAACCTGACAGGGCACACCTGTGAAGTGAAAACCATTTCCGGTGACTACCTGTTGAAGCTCATCAAGAGAATGCCAAGAGTGTGCAAAGCAGTCATCAAAGCAAAAGGTGGCTACTTTGAAGAACCTAGAATATAAGACATATTTTCAGTTGTTTCACACTTTTTTGTTAAGTATATAATTCCACATGTGTTAATTCATAGTTTTGATGCCTTCAGTGTGAATGTACAATTTTCATAGTTATGAAAATACAGAAAAATCTTTAAATTAGAAGGTGTGTCCAAACTTTTGGTCTGTACTGTATATATATATATATATATATGTATGTGTGTGTATGTGTATATATATATATATATATATATATAATTTTTTTTTTTTTTTACATTTAAAAAATGACAATTTTTTGGTGCCTAAAATACAAAGTGCTGGGTGTATAGTGGTATATCTATAGATAGATAGATAGATCTCTCTCTCTCTCTCATGGCTCATTGGCGGACACATGCAGAAAAGGGCCCCTGTGCAAGAACAATATATGGACCCTTTGCAGCCCAAGAGCTCCTAAAAATCCAAAAATCGCACCTGCTTTTGAGATATAAATAGGCCCCCTTACCTCTTGGGCCCCCTGTGCGGTTGCACCAATGATATGTCCGCCCCTGTCATGGCTGTGATTTGCTCGTTAATAGAGATGAGCGAACCCAAGTAAATTCTGAACACGGACTTGCCTTTCATGTGCATGTAATTGCAGGTGGACAGATTTGACGAATACGTACAGTCCTGCTCATCGTTATTGGCACCCATGAAGTTTAAGTACATAATGTGGAATATCTCCTGAAAAAAATGAATCAAGTGAAACAGTTTTTTTGTATAGAGACTTGTGTTAAATACAAAAGAGCAAATGATAAACAATAATTTAAAACCAAAAACAATGGGAGGGAAGAATAGAAAAACCTAAAGCTTTCTGTGTCACTGGTATTGGCACCCTTTACATTAATTTAGTATGGAAACACATTTTGACTCTCCTGTGGTAAATCACAAGAGAGATTCTCCTGTGATTAATTGTCGGTGCCCATGTGACTTGAATTAGCCAATGAATGATGACTTCAGTGTTTTAAAAATCCACATGGTAGGCCCTGTTCCTTTGTCACAATGGTGAAGACAAAGGAGCTGTCTGAGGACATCAGAACAGCTATTATTAGCAAACACAAGACTTCCAAAGGGTATAAGGCCATCTCCAAAGACCTTGGTATCCCAGTTTCAACAGTGCGCAATATTATTAAGAAGTTTGCCAATAATGGAACAGTCAAGAACCTCCCTGGACATGAGGGAAGAGGAAAATTACCAAGAGAGGTCTTCAAAGGTTGGTGCGAATGGTGGAAAAAACACCATGTCAAACATCCAAAGACATGAAGGCCAACCTGGAAAAGTCTGGGGTTATGCTTTCAACAAGTACCATACAGTGGGTACGGAAAGTATTCAGACCCCTTTACATTTTTCACTCTTTGTTTCATTGCAGCCATTTGGTAAATTCTAAAAAGTTCATTTTTTCTCATTAAAGTACACTCTGCACCCCATCTTGACTGAAAAAAAAACAGAAATGTAGAAATTTTTGCAAATTTATTAAAAAAGAAAAACTGAAATATCACATGGTCATAAGTATTCAGACCCTTTGCTCAGTATTGAGTAGAAGCCCCTTTTGAGCTAGTACAGCCATGAGTCTTCTTGGGAATGATGCAACAAGTTTTTCACACCTGGATTTGGGGATCCTCTGCCATTCTTCCTTGCAGATCCTCTCCAGTTCCGTCAGGTTGGATGGTGAACGTTGGTGGACAGCCATTTTCAGGTCTCTCCAGAGATGCTCAATTGGGTTTCGGTCAGGACTGTGGCTGGGCCAGTCAAGAATAGTCACAGAGTTATTCTGAAGCCACTCCTTTGTCATTTTAGCTGTGTGCTTAGGGTCATTGTCTTGTTGAAAGGTGAACCTTTGGCCAAGTCTGAAGTCTAGACCACTCTGGAAGAGGTTTTCATCCAGGATATCTCTGTACTTGGCCGCATTCATGTTTCCTTCAATTGCAACCAGTCATCCTGTCCCTGCAGCTGAAAAACACCCCCATAGCATGATGCTGCCACCACCATGTTTCACTGTTGGGATTGTATTGGTCAGGTGATGAGCAGTGCCTGGTTTTCTCCACACATACCGCTTAGAATTATCACCAAAAAGTTCTATCTTCGTCTCATCAGACCAGAGAATCTTATTTCTCATTGTCTAGGAGTCCTTCATGTGTTTTTGAGCAAACTCTGTATGGGCTTTCATATGTATTGCACTGAGGAGAGGCTTCTGTCGGGCCACTCTGCCATAAAGGCCCAACTGGTGGAGGGCTGCAGTGATAGTTGACTTTGTGGAACTTTCTCCCATCTCCCTACTGCATCTCTGGAGCTCAGCCATAGTGATCTTTGGGTTCTTCTTTACCTCTCTCACCAAGGCTATTCTCCCACGATTGCTCAGTTTGGCTGGGCGGCCACCTCTAGGAAGACTTCTGGTGGTCCCAAACTTCTTCCATTTAAGGATTATGGAGGCCACTGTGCTCTTAGGAACCTTGAGTAATGCCAAAATTCTTTTGTAACCTTGGTCAGATCTGTGCCTTGCCACAATTCTGTCTCTGAGCTCCTTGGGCAGTTTCTTTTGAGCTCATGATTCTCATTTGGTCTGACATGCACTGTGAGCTGTGAGGTCTTTTATATAGACAGGTGTGTGCCTTTCCAAATCAAGTCCTGTCAGTTTAATTAAACACAGCTGTACTCCAATGAAGGAGTAGAACCATCTCAAGGAGGATCACAAGGAAATGGACAAATGGCTGCAATGAAACCATTGCTGAAGAATAGACATAAAAAGGAACGACTGATCTTTGCCAAAGAGTACCTTGACAAGCCACAATTTTTCTGGGAAAATGTTCTATGGACAGATGAAACAAAAATAGAGCTTTTTGACAATGCAAAGCAACAGTTTGTTTACAGATGGCACAATGAAGCATATAAGGAAAAGAACACCTTACCAACAGTTAAGCATGGTGGAGGATCCATAATGCTGTGGGGTTGCTTGTCAGGCAAAAGGTATTTTTGCCCGAGTTTTAAAAATGAGAGATGTTTTAAAAAGGAAAACCCCCACCCCCTATCCGTTTGTAAGAGAAGACATAGAACTCACTTTTGCTTTTCCCCAAACCAGGAATCTTTATGACCCGCCATAAAACCTCAGTCCAGGGCAAGCACTGGTACAAACCGGAAAATCCCTCCAAAAAATCCCATTGTTTAATTGTACAAACGTTTTATGCCAATTTTAATCACGCACAGGTCTGACAGAGACATCGGAACCACTTTTTTTCAATGCTTACCTTTTTCCCATTACAATAGTATAACTTGCATAACTGAGGAATGACCGGGAACTGAGATAATGGATTCTGAGCTTCTGAGCGTCATAGCAATTTCATATTTAATATCTATCTTCATGAATATTGGTGACGGTCAAGATGATGTCTCCCTCTTGGATGTGGGACCCCCCCCACACCAAGATATGGAATCTGAAGGATTTTTTAGGTCTTCTGCAGCTGGGTGGGCTCGCAAAGCCGAGCCCCCTTGTAAGGTAAATAAGGGGTGTCTCCCAGAGTTTTGGCTGCTTGCTAAAAACCAGATCGGCCATTTTTCAAGCCATTCTTCTCAGGGATGTCGAACGTACGCACATCACGCGGCGTAAGAAGAATCACCTCTAATTTCCGGGGAGCTGTCCCCCCAACAGAATCTGAGACCATCACCTCGTGGCGCAGGTTTTGCTATTACTTATCCCTTTTACTTTTACTTATCCCTTTTACTTTAAGAACTGTTTATGCATACATGTAAATTGTCTCCTTTATAATATCTTGTATATATTTTGTAAACACTGCCCCCCTTTGGGAGTAAATCATTATTATTTACCAGCTTCTTTCTTCTTGTCCTATGTCGAGCAAACACGTTCCTCACCCGCTAATTCACGTTACCTAACGGGTACCCGATCCACCTGTCAAGCGATCGGTGGTGGCAGTATACCAGTATTTATGTGATATTGTGGTTTGAGGGTGGCTGGTCAGAGGTATATATACGTTCCTGGAAGGAACTGGTGGTATATATACGTCCTGTCACATCACATGCCGCAATAGCCGACATAAATTAGAGCAGCTGCACCCGGGCTTATCCTCGGTCAATACCGTGTTTGACCAGCAGGATAAGGGGGCGCCAGAGAGCTGCAAGGTCTGACCCAAGTGGGTGTCGTTTTCATGACATTGCTTTGCTGCGTCTGGTACTGGAGTCCTTGACCGTATCACAGGAATCCTGAAATCAGAGAATTTCTCCAGCAAGACCATGACTTAAAGCACACATCCAAAAGTACACAAGAATGGTTGAAAAAGAAAAAAATGGATTGTCTTAAAATGGCCAGCAATGAGTCCTGACCTCAATCCCATTGAAAATATTTGGGGTGAGCTGAAATCTGCCATTGGGAAAAAGAACCCTGGAAACATTCAAGAACTTGAACAAACTACAAAGGAAGAGTGGGAGAAAACTCCAGCTGAGAAGAGCAAGAAGCTTATAGATGGCTACAAGAAACGTTTGGAGGCTGTCAGCAATGCCAAAGGGTGTGCAACCAAGTGTTAATTAGGGGTGCCTTTATTAAAATCCTGAGGATATAACTTTGATACATTTCCATTTATTTGTGAAGATATTGTACAGTCTATGAATAAATGAAGGGGTGCCAATAATGGTGAGCAGCACTGTATATCAAGTTTTTGCTGTATAAACTGATGCCACCACGTTATGAAACTTTTCTATAACTCCGCTGCAGCCCAATGTACCTGCACAAAAACTGTGTGAAATCATCCAACGTGGTATGATATTGAGCGCCAGGCGGTTCGGTGGGCGTCTCCATGCCATGCTCGGTGACCTTCAGCCCTTTCTGCCACCAAATGTGTAGATGATGTAGGAGACACCAGTCAGTAGACTCTTTTGCCTGCACCAATTCTCCGGTGCATGCACACAGGTTCACTTTCCAATGTCCTGGACAGGGCAGGTGCCAGATGTGGCTGATTTAGGAGGCATCATCCAGAAGAAAAGGGAGGATGTCTCGCACCAAGAGTAGCCTGTAGGTGCCCATCACACCATTTGGGGCTCATTGTCATAGCGTGCACGACCATTTTCATATACAGTCATGGCCGAAAGTGTTGGCACCCTTGAAATTGTTGCAGGAAATGAAGTATTTCTCCCAGACAATTATTACAATTACACATGGTTTGTTATACACATGTTTATTTCCTTTGTGTGTATTGGAACAACACAAAAAAAGAGAAATAAAAGCAAATTGGACCTAATTTTACACAAAACCCCAAAATTGTGCTGGACAAAATTGTTGGCACCCTCAGCTTTAATATTTGATTGCACACCCTTTGGAATAAATAACTGCAATCAATCGCTTCCTTTAACCATCAGCTTCTTACTCCTCTCAGCTGGAATCTTGGACTCTTCTTACAATCTGCTCCAGGTCTCTCATATGTGAAGGCGTCTTCTCCCAACAGCAATTTTAAGATCTCTTTACAGGTGATCAATGGGATTTAGATCAAGACTCATTGCTGCCACTTCAGAACCCTACAGTGCTTTGTTTCCATCCATTTCTGGGGGCTTCTTGAAGTATATTTGGGGTCATTGTCCTGCTGGAAGACCCATGACCTAGGACGCAAACCCAGCTTTCTGACACTGGGCACTACATTGCCTTCCAAAATCCTTTGTCAATCTTCAGATTTCATGATACCTTGCACACAGCCAAGGCACCCAGTGCCAGAGGCAGTAAAGCAACCCCAAAACATCTTAGTACCTACAGTCAAATATGGCGGAGGTTCAGTTTCTTTTCTTTGTAGACCTCATTCCATTTTCAATTAAACAGTAGAATGATTTGCTTTACCAAAAAGCTCTATCTTGGTCTCATCTGTCCACAAGACACTTTCCCAGAAGGATTTTGCCTTGCTCACGTACATTTTGACAAACTTCAGTCTAGCTTCTTTATGTGTCTGTGTCAGCAGTGGGGTCCTCCTGGGTCTACTGCCATAGCTTTTCATTTCATTCAAATGTCGATGGATAGTTCTCGGCCCATTTTTGGGGGGTTTTGTGTGAAATTATGTTCAATTTGCCTTTTTTTCTCTTTTTTTTTTTTTGTGTTGTTCCAATACACACAAAGGAAATAAGCACGTGTGTAACAAAACTAGTGTATAATTGCAATAATTTTCTGAGAAATACTTCATTTTCTGGAGCAATTTCAAGGCTTCCAATACTTTCGGCCATGACTGTATGGGGACAGCAGAGTTGCTATAGGTGGATGTAGCGAAACAACATAAAGAGCTTAATAACAAAGTGGCGCCGCTCCCTTTTAACGAAACATACGCTCGTCGTCACTGCCGTCTCTGGAGATGTCCCTTTAAATCTTGCCGTTGCTCTGATAATGGACTGATGGCCGTTCTGTCATCCGGATACGTGCGGTATGCTTTATTTATCACTCCGAAGTATGATGTGGTTCTTTTTTTTTAATGGTGCTAAGTGCGGCACTACGTGACAATGTATCAGTGTAATGTGTGAGGTTGTCGCAGTAAATCATGGCTGCGTCCGTGCGGCGGTTCCTGAAAACGTCGCCATTTCTCTTGTCGCTCGTCGCGTTTCACAAGGACACTGAAAGGTCAGGATGTGACGGCTGTCACTCCGCACGGCAGACGACTTGTCATCCTTACAACACTTTTTCTTTTTGCTGTCACTTTGGCACTTCATGAAAACCTATAAAGCAGAGTCCCAACCCGAGGTGATATTTAAAGGGGTGTCCCCCAATCCTCATCTTCCATAGTAAAGGCAAGTTGCAAAAATTTCCAATCGTTTTATGATCGACCTCTGGGACCCCGTGGAGATGAAGGGGCCACAGCACTCATTTTTCTATCTTTCCGTTGTCCAAGTGAATGGCGCTGGCTGTATTCATCAAGGAGGTCCGTGCAGGGAAAACATAGAAGTGATGCAGCATTAAACCCTTAAAGGAATTGTCCACGTCTGGTGTCAATTTTTTTTTTATACTGAAAAACATGTATTTTTGGTTTTAAAAATCATTATTGCAATTCAGTTTCACCAAAAATGTTGCACCCTTTTGCTTTTTCGGGCTCTTTTGTTTCCTTGCACATTTCACTTTGATGTGTTCTGTGGTCATAAATAACTGAGAGGAGCTTAAAAAAAAACAAAAAACAAACAGATATAAGCTTTAGAAACCCTCTCATTGGATCGTCAGTCCAAACTCACTTATTGATTCTTAGTTAACTCATTCTACAGCCTGCAATAGACAGGCTAAAGAAGATAAACTGTGCAAAGTTTTAACCCAATTTAAAAAAAACATTTTTTTTTAGCCAAAAATACATGCATCTAAAGAAGAAGAAAAATATGTCAACCAGATTAATTCTCTAGATTTTTAGAGGTCCAAGTGTTCGCATATCCTTGTAATATTCCAGAACTTTACAAAATGAAGCTATCTCTTTGGGTACAAACAATTGTAACAACCCCCCAGCTGTGAGAAGTATTAGGTTTATGCAAGATTTCAGGCTCTGGATGTAAATAAGAATGTTTTTCAATTCACTGACAGCAAACACAGATACAAAAGTTATTAACCCCTTCACTCAAGCGGCCAATTTCCGTTTTTGCGTTTCCGTTTTTTCCTTCTTTTATTCCCAGAGCCATAACTCTTATTTTTCCATCCACATAGGCATATGAGGGCTTGTTTTTTGTACTTTTGAATGACACCATTCATTTTACCACATAGTGTACTGGAAAATAGGAAAAAAAAATTCCTAGTTTGGTTAAATTGTGAGAAAAAGGCAATTCTGACATTGTCTTTTGAGAATTGTTTTTACAGTCTACATTTTATGGTAAAAAGAACTTGGTAATATGATTTTCCTCATCAATACGATTACGGCAATACCAAATCTGTCTTTTTTTATTATTATTATTTTAGTGGTGAAAAAATAATCAAAGTTTTCAAAAAAAAAAAAAAAAATGTTTAGGTTGTCACCATTTTCCGGGATCCATAACATTTTTATTTTTCAGCTGATGGAGCCGTGGGATGGGTTATTTTTTGCGGGACGAAACAATGTTTTTATTAATTCAATTTTGGGACCGATGTGACTTTTTGATCGCTTGTTACAGCCTTATTTGTGGAATTGCGGCAACCAAAAAAAACAAAACTTAATTTTGACATTCTTGAATTTTTTTCCTTTTACAATTTTTACAGATCGGGTTAATTGTTTTTATATTTTGATCGGACTTTTCTGAACTCGGCGATACCACATATGTGTATTTTTTTTATTATTTTTATTTTCAGTAGGGGAAAAGGGGGGTGATTTTAACTTTTTTTTATTTTTTTATATTTAAAAAAAAAAAAAAAAAACTTTTTACTGTTATTGTTAGTCCCCTTAGGGGACTGTAAGATGCGATTGCCTGATTGCTTGTGCTTTATACATACATTCTGCATATAGCAGAAGTCACGGTCTCCTTTAAAGCCCGACCACAGACAGAGTTGCAAAGGAGCTCCGTAATGACTGGCACGGGGCTCATCAGCGGACCCCCGGCTGTCGTGACAACTCATTGGTGACCCGCGATCATGTCACGGGCACGCCGATGGGTGGAGAAAATGACGCACATGTTAAATGCCGCTTGACAGCATTTTTTTGATTGATTGATTGTTAGCGGCAGATCCTGGCTGTAATACACAGCCATCTACTGCCGGGTATGCGGCGGGCTCGCTGCGGGAGCCTGCTCCATACACCCGCTTCCGACATGCACCGTACATGTACTGCGGATGTTGTGAAGGAGTTAAAAAAAAATAAAAATAAACAGCTGCTGAACTCTTCTTTTATTTTCCCCTGTGGCTGGATACAATGTGATAATCCTGTTATTATATCCCCCCTCCCCAGGCGTGCACCGATGTGAGAGCCAGCTCTGTCTTCTGGAAACAGATGGAACTCGTGGATACCCTGGTGGGGCAGCCGCGCATCCCCCAGTGGCTCTCCACCCATCCGTCACACGAGAACCGAGCGGAGCGTCTGGACAGACTCATCCCCAAGGTTGGTGCAATAGGATTCTGTCTAATCAGTGCATGATAGGGGGCGCTAACGAGAACTTCTGATCAATGTCCAATCCAGCGCCCCTCTGATCAGTTATCCCCGTATCCTTTTTACCCCTCTTCATCAATTTTTTTTTTTTTAGGGGGGTACATCTAGATGATGAGGTCATTCCCACTCCGGAGTATTCTGGTATCTAATTTTTGCTGTTTTAGAGAACACAACTGAATCCTACAAGAAAACGTGGCCTTATCCATATGCACAGAAGCAAAAAAGTAAAAAAAAATAAATAGGAAAGCTAAACATATATTTACTCAGAAGCAAAAGTGTAAATGCAGACGGGAGAAATAACTCTAATTAATTATTTTTGTTTATTATTACAAAAAAATAATACTTTATAAAAAAAAAAAAAACATTATTGAATTAAATGTGTAATTAGGAAATGGCCTATTGTTTAAATCAGATTTTTATTTTAGTGTTGGCCACCTATGGGTATAATTTTGATTTATTTTTTTTAAATTTATGTATTTTGGACTAAAAATCATTTTTGCAATTGGGTTTCTTTACAAATTTTGCACCATTTGGCTTTTACAGGCTCTTTGCTTTCCTGCACATTAAACTTTGATGTGGTCATCAGTCAGCGGAGAGGAGCTCAGGAGAAGACAGGTATACTCCTGTGCATACATCAGTCAGCAGAAGTGCTAATCAGTGTGGGAGGAAACTGCACTAATGAGAGAAAGAGTCTGACCTCTAACTGAGAACCTGTCAGTGAGCTCCTTCTGACCGGACACTTTGTAACTCTGTTATCTCTCAGCTGATGTAACGCCACAGACATCATCAAAGTTGAATGTGCAGGAAAATAAAGAACCTGTAAAAAAAAAACTGTGCAAAATTTGTAATGAAACCCTATTACAAAAAAAATGATTTTAGCCCAAAATATATGCATGTAAGAATGTACCCATCTGTGACACAAACCTCTTTTCAATGTATTTTTTTTTTTTATCTTTGATGATGTTTTTTTCATTTCATATATTTTTTATATTGAAAAAAAATCTTATAATTTAACCACTGGCCACTAAGCCTAATAGGCTCCTACTGCCTGTTCTTCACATGAACATTAGCAGCAATCATGTCTGCAATAGAAGGAGGTGAGCTGTGACATCACCTATTGTGAATGGTGGATCCTGTGTTATCTACTGTAAATAGAGGTGTTATCAGTCATTGTACAGGAAGGGGAGGAGGTGAGCTGTGATATCACCTATTGGGAATTGGGAATCCTGTGTTATCTACTCTATATAGAGGTGTTATCAATCATTATACAGGAGGAGGAGGTGAGCTGTGACATCACCTATTGTGAATGGTGAACCCTGTGTTATCTACTGTATATAGAGGTGTTATCATTCATTGTACAGGAGGAGGAGGTGAGCTGTGACGTCAACTATTGTGAATGAATCCTGTGTTACTTTTCATTGTAATCCTGTCTGTGGTGATAATGAGACTTCTGAAAAGAAAAGTCTTTTGTGCACAAAAGGTAGTATGAGTCTATTATAAGGCCTAGTACCGAGTGTAAAAATGGGAAGATTTACGATTTAATTTTAACATCGTGAAACGGAATTCTGAAAAAAATAACCCACCATTATCGTTGCTTAAAAAAACATTTAACATTAAACCTGATTTTATGACTCTTTCTTTTTAATTCTCGAAATTGTGTTGTACCCTGAAGGAGTTAAATGTGTCATTACTATACAGGTGATTACACGTAGAGGGGGCTTTTATTTCTCTGCCCCCAGCTGCGGCTCGAACATTTTCTTCCCTTTTACCAGTCGTGCGGCAGAACAACATGTCTGCTGTTCTTTCACACATTGTGACGCTGCCACGCTGTGTTCCCGGAGCTTCCTGCAACTCTCAGCAGCCCGTAATAAGTGCCGCTCCCGATCCCATCTCCTCCCTGCACTGACTACGTGGCATTCAGGAGGCTCTGGGCCATCTCCGCACAGTGGCCAAGGGTCAGTGCTTTCCGCCTTCCCTAATATTACCAGGATGCACCCCTCTCCTCCTTCAGTATGGGAACACAATGCATTTTTATATTTCTTTTTTTTTTAAAGGGCCTTTCCGTAATTGTAAAAAAATTCTTATATTTTTTTTGTATAGAAAATGATTTGCATATATATATATATATATATATATATATATATATATATATACAGTGCAGACCAAAAGTTTGGACACACCTTCTCATTTAAAGATTTTTCTGTATTTTCATGACTATGAAAATTGTACATTCACACTGAAGGCATCAAAACTATGAATTACCACATGTGGAATTATATACTTAACAAAAAAGTGTGAAACAACTGAAAATATGTCTTGTATTCTAGGTTCTTCAAAGTAGCCACCTTTTGCTTTGATGACTGCTTTGCACACTCTTGGCATTCTCTTGATGAGCTTCAAGAGGTAGTCACCGGAAATGGTCTTCCAACAATCTTGAAGGAGTTCCCAGAGATGCTTAGCACTTGGCCCTTTTGCCTTCACTCTGCGGTCCAGCTCACCCCAAACCATCTCGATTGGGTTCAGGTCTGGTGACTGTGGAGGCCAGGTCATCTGGCGTAGCCTCCATCACTCTCCTTCTTGGTCAAATAGCCCTTACACAGCCTGGAGGTGTTTGGGGTCATTCAGCCTGAGAGCAAAGAGAATTTCGCACCATCCACCTTCCCGTTGACTTGGACCATTTTCCCTGTCCTTGCTGCCAAAAAATATCCCTACAGCATGATGCAGCCACCACAATGTTTCACTGTGGGGTTGGTGTTCTTGGGGTGATGAGTTGTGTTGGTTTGGCGCCAGACATAGCGTTTACCTTTTGTGGCCAGAGAAAACCAGTAGAAT
Organism: Phyllobates terribilis; assembly: GCF_046119375.1. Taxonomy (NCBI): domain Eukaryota; kingdom Metazoa; phylum Chordata; class Amphibia; order Anura; family Dendrobatidae; genus Phyllobates; species Phyllobates terribilis. The sequence continues at coordinate 171,710,240 of NW_027362768.1, read as the reverse complement.
TTAGTCTGCAGCTCTGGATGTGAATGGAGTCTGAATATACATTTTTTCTCATTGCAATATCTCTGCTTGCTGTCAATGAATAATTCTTTATACTTTTGCTGTAGTTTTCCATCGTCTGCCCACAGGGATTGCAGCCCTGTTTGCATCTTTCTACTATCATGTCAGCATTTTTTGCAATATTTATCCTACAGGATCAGGAGTTGTCATTTCCTATCTTCAGTCGCAGCTAAGAAAACCTCCAGCGCGCCGGCAGCGAGCGTAATAACAGACATTTTGCGCTGCCTCAATCAGTTGTTCTTTCTGTCGGCGCGGCAGGCAAAACAGGGCTGATAATAAAATCCAGGAGCGTATCGCTGCTCCGAGTGGTTTTCCTTGTGGCTGAGCCGGGTAATGTCTGTGAATACAGATATAATTGGATGTACATGTGGATCCGCTTCAGTTGATCTGACTCCGTCCATACACTTGTGATGTGGGCACGCGGTAATCGCTTCCCTCGCAGATGCCGCTAATCTCTGCGGCTGCACACTGTCACACTCCTTCCACTCTGCTACACTAAATATGCAGAAACTTTCATGCTTCACTTACAGTCAAAGGTTCAGAGTCGAAATATTTAATACGGGTTATTATAAGATTCATCCTTAAAGGAGGGAAATCATTGCTGCCCGATAACGTCGCTGGTCAGCTGCTCAATACCACCTGGCGGCCCCCCGATAAAGGTCTTCCCCATAGTCTACCTGTGGCTTATAATCATTTATCCCTATCTGTAGTATAAGCATCTCTCCTCCAATAAGTGACACATTGATGGAATCAGGGTCTCTGCCACTACATCATGCTCAGATTACTCAGCAAAAACCTGGTGATAGTTTCCTTTTAATATGGGTGCATCTAGTAACATGACCACCTCCAGGTTGTTGTAAGGGGCAACCCCTATAAAGGGAATGTGTAAGCACAAGATGACCTACTGTATAACCTAGAAACCACATTCAAGGATATGTTTTTAGATTTGGTTTGAAAATCCACGTCACTATACTATAAAAGAAAATCCTGAAATCTCACAGTTTTTCCTATGATTAGTGAGTTTCATAATAACTGATACATCCTGTACTGTAGAGATCACTTCTAGGCAGTCGTGTCATTATTGACACAGGAACAATTATAATGACTGATAACACCTCTACATACAGTAGATAACATAGAATCCACTATAGGCGATTTCACACCTCACCTCCTCCCCCTCCTGTACATTGATTGATAACATCTCTATATACAGTAGATAACACAGGATCCACCATTCACAATAGGTGATGTCACAGCTCACCTCCTCCTCCTGTACAATGACTGATAACACCTCTATATACAGTAGATAATACAGGATCCACCATTCACAATAGGTGATGTCACAGCTCACCTCCTCCTCCTGTACAATGATTGATAACACCTCTATATACAGTAGATAACACAGGATCCACCATTCATAATAGGTGATTTCACACCTCACCTCCTCCCCCTCCTGTACAATGACTGATAACATCTCTATATACAGTAGATAATACAGAATCCACCATACACAATATGTGATGTCACAGCTCACCTCCTCCTCCTCCTGTACAATGACTGATAACATCTCTATATACAGTAGATAATACAGAATCCACCATACACAATAGGTGATATCACAGCTCACCTCCTCCTCCTGTACAATGACTGATAACACCTCTATATACAGTAGATAACACAGGATCCACCATTCACAATAGATGATGTCACAGCTCACCTCCTCCTCCTGTACAATGACCTCTGCACAGATCACAGAGCTTGCCCATAACACTGTTTCATAGAATTCATTTAGTCAGATCCTGACTATTGTTGCTGTTAATGCCTCATGTGGCTGCTGTAAAGCAAGTCTCTGAACGCCGTGAACAAGACAAGATGTCCGCCCCCTTAATCATGTTCAGAAACTGGAATAAAAAAATCTACAATCAAAATAAAAACATATAAGGAAAAAAAGAAAATGTATCAGTAGATGGTTCAGTTGAATCTTCATTCTCTACTTTTTAGTCGCGTGTTCTTCTCCTTTTTCCTTATGAATTTATTCACTTTGAAATAAAGCTAAAATCCGCCCTGCTGAAGACAAGACGGACTGACAACTCACTGATGGATCAGATGACAGTCTTTAAGGAGGGGGAAAAGTTGTGAGCCGAGTGAGGGAAACACAGGTAGATGTGCTTCTGCTTCCTAGTAAGTGTTTTATCTCACCTTAGTGCTGAATTCACTCTTACCTTGCTCAGTACTGCGGTATATGGAAAGCAGAGTGAGGGAGACACAGGTAGATGTGCTGCTGCTTCCTAGTAAGTGCTTTGTCTCACCTGAGTTCTGGATTCACTGTTACACTGCTCAGTACTGCAGTATATGGAGACCAGAGTGAGGGAGACACAGGTAGATGTGCTGCTGCTTCCTAGTAAGTGCTTTGTCTCACCTGAGTTCTGGATTCACTGTTACACTGCTCAGTACTGCAGTATATGGAGACCAGAGTGAGGGAGACACAGGTAGATGTGCTGCTGCTTCCTAGTAAGTGTTTTATCTCACCTTAGTGCTGAATTCACTCTTACCTTGCTCAGTACTGCGGTATATGGAGAGCAGAGTGAGGGAGACACAGGTAGATGTGCTGCTGCTTCCTAGTAAGTGTTTTATCTCACCTTAGTGCTGAATTCACTCTTACCTTGCTCAGTACTGCGGTATATGGAGAGCAGAGTGAGGGAGACACAGGTAGATGTGCTGCTGCTTCCTAGTAAGTGCTTTGTCTCACCTGAGTTCTGGATTCACTGTTACACTGCTCAGTACTGCAGTATATGGAGACCAGAGTGAGGGAGACACAGGTAGATGTGCTGCTGCTTCCTAGTAAGTGTTTTAGCTCGCCTTAATGCTGGATTCACTGTTACACTGCTCAGTACTGCAGTATAATATCCTCTGTGCCGCATCTTCTGATCATGTGCTACAAAGCCTAGAGGCAGGGACTCATAGATATCTGAAAATTAGAGTCTGCAGAAGGGGAAACTGGTGATTACAGGGCTCAAGTCATATGATGGCCAGAAATCCTGTGATTCCTCCTGTACACACGATGGATTATTCTGAAAAAAATCCCCTGAAATTACAGGTTCCCTTTAAGAAATTGTACTTTCTTAGCAGAGTCTGCTGTTTCGCCGGTTCCATCCATGGTTCCTCCTTCCACCTGGCGTAACCTCAGAGCAGTGAATCCTCAGCGCTCGCTTCAGCCGCGCCTGTCACATCCATCACGTCTGGCGGCAGAATCTGCGCTCATGTATTGATATTATAAGAAGCCTTTCTTCATGCCATGTCTGCGCTCTGCATCTTTTATGTTCTTCTCGGCATTATTTAAACATGGATCCGTCTCTTGGCAACTCTTGAGCTCCTAAAATAGTTTTCGGAGAAGACATTAGAGGCCGCGTCTTCCCTGCGCACAGTCTGTTCTCCGAATGTCAGCGCACAGCGGTATTCCTGCGCACATTTTGTCCCTATCTAAATGGCAAGTGTTCTGCTGTGCACTTAGCAGATGGACAAACAGTTCACAATTACTTTTCCAGATCTGCTTGCTGTCATGGAATGAAAACATTCTTTATATCTAAAGGCTGGAACATCAAATAGAATTATATTTCCCCATTGCCTTTTACAATGTATCAGTCTAGAGCAGGGGCGGGCAATTCATTTTCCTGAGGGGCCACATGAGACTGTTGTGGAGGCCGAACTAATTGACTGAAATTAGCTCTATATTAATATTAAAATACGAATTATATTTATTATGCTTAATATTTGGCAGAATTAAGTATGCTGACATTCCACTATATACAGTGTGAGCCCCCACATAGCCCCCTATGTACAGAATGAGGCCACACACAGCCCCCATTTACAGTGTGCGCCCCACAAAGCACCCCTGTATACAGTATGAGGCCACACCCAGTCCCCTATATACAGTATCAGTCACCACACAGCCCCTATATACTGTATGAGGACGCACTCAGCCCGCATTTACAGTGTGAGCCCCAACACAGCACCCCTGTATACAGTATGAGGCCACTCCCAGTCCCCTATATACAGTATCAGTCACCACACAGCCCCTATATACTGTATGAGGACACACACAGCCCCCATTTACAGTGTGAGCCCCCACACAGCACCCTCTTTATACACAGGGCTGCCACTAGGAATTTCGGGGCCCCATACTGGCAAAATTTTTGGGCCCCCTTGAAATTCTGCCAAGTCTTCGCCCCAGCTCCGCCTTCATCCCTCGAACTTTCCACAGTCCTATCACCCACTCTTGGAAAAACTCTACTTTCTGCACCACGTTCTCACCAATCATACATTAACAGTTCCCATCGAACACCACATCACACACATTGCCAGCAGCTTTTGTTTTCGCTCCAAAAAATTTTAAGCCGCCACCACGACAAGGAAACTCTTCTAGCCGGGCCCTACTCTACTCTAACCTATTAAACATTTCATATAATACCCAATACTCTTTTTAGGTATATTTTTATTTAGGGAATGCGTCACGTACATTTTTTAAAATGAGCAATAATATCACATACAAGGGACAAATACCGTTACACCATGACCATATCACATATTACCCCCACATAGTGACCGCATAATACCACTTACAGGGGACAAATACCGCCACACCGTGACCAGGTCACATATTACCACCACATAGTGACTGAATACTACAATACTGATCATTAATAAGGTAAAATTAGTATTCTGTTTTTTTTTAAGTGCCATTATACACAGTAGCCCTGTACATAGTATACAGTGTATAGTGTCAGTGTACAGATAACACACTGACTCACCGGTGACATCTCTAGTTGAAGTCCTTCATCTTCGCTTTTCCTCTTCATCCCACACAGACCACCATCACCTCTTCCAGCCAGGACTCGTCTCTGTATAAAATAACACAGTTATCTAGAGCAGCTTACAGAGCACATTCCCCAATTTTCCCCAACTTCTACACTACACCAGATGAATTAAAAAAGTGACGGTGTCGCCCTCACAATAGCAGGACCCCCTCTCGCTGAATACAGTATCCTCAAAAATAAAATACATCACAGCAGTAATAATATCCTTCTATTAGCCCCTATAGTAATAATGTCCCACATCCTGCTTCCATATGTACTCAATTCTGGACCCCACATGTCTCTCCATTCTGCCTCCAAATGTGATTCCTTTCTTCTCCCAAATGTGACTCTTTTCTGCCCCCAAATGTTATTCCTTTCTGCCCCCAAATGTCTCCTTTCTGCCCCCAGATGTCTCCTTTCTGCCCCCAGATGTCTCCTTTCTGCCCCCAGATGTCTCCTTTCTGCCCCCAGATGTCTCCTTTCTGCCCCCAGATGTCTCCTTTCTGCCCCCAGATGTCTCCTTTCTGCCCCCAGATGTGACTCCTTTCTTTCTGCCCCCAGATGTGACTCCTTTCTTTCTGCCCCCAGATGTGACTCCTTTCTTTCTGCCCCCAGATGTGACTCCTTTCTTTCTGCCCCCAGATGTGACTCCTTTCTTTCTGCCCCCAGATGTGTCTCCTTTCTGCCCCCAGATGTGTCTCCTTTCTGCCCCCAGATGTGTCTCCTTTCTTTCTGCCCCCAGATGTGTCTCCTTTCTTTCTGCCCCCAGATGTGACTCCTTTCTTTCTGCCCCCAGATGTGATTCCTTTCTTTCTGCCCCCAGATGTGACTCCTTTCTTTCTGCCCCCAGATGTGACTCCTTTCTTTCTGCCCCCAGATGTGACTCCTTTCTTTCTGCCCCCAGATGTGACTCCTTTCTTTCTGCCCCCAGATGTGACTCCTTTCTTTCTGCCCCCAGATGTGACTCCTTTCTTTCTGCCCCCAGATGTGTCTCCTTTCTGCCCCCAGATGTGTCTCCTTTCTGCCCCCAGATGTGTCTCCTTTCTTTCTGCCCCCAGATGTGTCTCCTTTCTTTCTGCCCCCAGATGTGACTCCTTTCTTTCTGCCCCCAGATGTGATTCCTTTCTTTCTGCCCCCAGATGTGACTCCTTTCTTTCTGCCCCCAGATGTGTCTCCTTTATGCCCCCATTGTCCATCATCCTGTCCCGGTGCAGCTTTAAAGAAAAAAAAAAAGTTGAAAAAGCAAAGTTTCTTCTTACCTTATGGTGCTCCAGCTCCGAGCTCTCCCATCACTGGAAGCACGATCACTGGCGCATGACGGTGACGTCATACACCAGTGATGTGCGTACTGACTTCAGCCGCCGGCCGGGCCTGCGGCTGTTATCTATTGCCGTGCGGAAAACTTCCCGCACGGCAATAATTTAAAGTGAACCTGCGTTCGAGAACGCACGTTCACTGAACTGGCAGAACGCTGGGGCCCGTTGAGCAGAAGAATGGGGCCCCGACCGGACCCTCTCTGCTTACCAAGCCCCATACACCAGTAAGGGCAGTAATGCCCTGATGGCGGCCCTGTTGATACAGTATGAGTCCCCGCTCAGTCCAACTATATACAGTATGAGTCCACACACAGCCCCCCCTGTATCCCTCAGTATGACTATATACAGTATGAGTCTTTACACAGCCCCTATATATAGCATGAGCTCCCGCACACAGTTCGCCTATATACAGTATGAGATCGTACACAGCTCCCCTATATACAGTATGAGCCCGCACACAGCCCTCCTATATACAGACACACATCAAAATAAAGTTTTGTTAAATTTCAAACTGTTTTCCACCACAATTCTGGAGCAAACTGCTTGATGAATTGGGTCCAAAGTCTTAGAAAGTTGCAGCATTGCGCAATTAGTATTTCTCTTACACAATTCCCATTAGTAAAGGGATTGTCGAGGATTACTTTCAGAAACATCGCCACCCCATGTGCACAGGTTCTCTTTTGAAGTGCATGGGTCTGAGCTGCAATACCGTGTACAACCTGTGCACAGGTGTGGCGCTGTTTTTGAAAGCAGACAGCCATGTTTTACTAATCCTGGACAATCATTTTAGGCTTTTCAGAGTTTTTGCCGTTATCTTTTGGTTTGAAAAGTTCCTTCTTCTATATCTTGTCTACATGGATACATTACCATTGATATATAGCTGCAGAGGACAAGGATCAGCAACTTGCAGCGCTCCATCTAATGAGAATAGTGCAACACCTTGTGGCTCTCAGGGAATGCTGGGAGCTGTAGTTCCACAATATATGGAGTGTCAAAATTTGCTGATCCTTATAGTTTTTGCAAATAGGGTACATAGAAAAGACCATGCATTGCGGTATATGTTTAGTATAGGCTGCACACCGGGACCATCAGAGTTGTCATAGGGGCACAGTATCTGGCCACTGAATATACAGCAGGACATTTACCGGACGGGTGAATGAGCAGATTCCCGGCGCCATGTGACGGGTTTACATTGTGTAATGCAGCGTGTCGTATTTTGTTACAATATTACCGTAACCGTCCCCACCCCTCCCCCTCTTCTTCTTCTTCTGCCGTCTGGCGGGCATTTAGTAGTAAATTGTATGTTTGGGACAACACAGGAGCCTCCAGGGATTACAAATTGGGAATATTACATTTGTATCTCATCCCGGGGACGTCTGGTGACATTTTCTACTGCTCATATTATATGTTTCCCTGATTAACGTTTATTAAGCACCATTAATATCCTTTTATAACAAGCGGCTGAATAATCCCGCTCGCTTCAGCAGAACGTTGAAGGACATTTTTATTTTTTTGTACGACCGGGATCATTTCACAGTTCATTTCTTTTTGAAAGTCTTCCATCGCTGATGCATCTGTCAGTGCAGCTCTAAAAAAAGAAAGAAAAAAATCACATTCAGATTCAACAGCTTTAACTATTAAATAGTAAGTAATGATCCAGTCCGACTGCGGCTTATGGAACGACTCCACCCTGAACCTAGAGTGCAGCGATGTGTGGAGTTCAGGATGTATCACTGTTATACATATATGCTGAGAATACAAGTTAAAATATTTGGCTTTCCTGAACTTGTTAATGTTGTATACTCCAGTCACATCCAAAGCTGTAGTCAGAATTCTGCACGGTCTTTGCTAAACAGCGTCTGCTATGGTGGAACCTAGGATATGAGGTGGGCTGCAGGACACGTAGGACATGAGGTGGGCTGTAGGAGACGAGGCAGGACGCGTAGGAGACGAGGCGGGCCGCAGGACGCGTGGGAGACGAGGCGGGCCGCAGGACGCGTGGGAGACGAGGCGGGCCGCAGGACGCGTGGGAGACGAGGCGGGCCGCAGGACGCGTGGGAGACGAGGCGGGCCGCAGGACGCGTGGGAGACGAGGCGGGCCGCAGGACGCGTGGGAGACGAGGCGGGCCGCAGGACGCGTGGGAGACGAGGCGGGCCGCAGGACGCGTGGGAGACGAGGCGGGCCGCAGGACGCGGGGGAGACGAGGCGGGCCGCAGGACGCGTGGGAGACGAGGCGGGCCGCAGGCCGCGTGGGAGACGAGGCAGGACGCGTGGGAGACGAGGCGGGCCGCAGGACGCGTGGGAGACGAGGCGGGCCGCAGGACGCGTGGGAGACGAGGCGGGCCGCAGGCCGCGTGGGAGACGAGGCGGGCCGCAGGCCGCGTGGGAGACGAGGCAGGCTGCAGAACCTTACCTTGGTTTTAATACAGTAATAACCCTTAATAATAAGGGTACTAATATTTTCCTCCTTTATGTTATACCTTTTATGGCCCAATTCATCATTTGCTTTTGTTTTTCTTGTTGTATTCATTGATGTTTTTTGCGGCAAATTCTTAAAATGGTAAAAAAAAAAAATCCAGCGTCAGTCTTCTTATAAAAACATATTTGTTGAAAATTCTGTGTTTTTATCAGAAGACCCTGACGCTGGATTTTTTTCCCACCATTTCACATTCCACCTTGTAGAACTACAAGTCCATGAATCAGGTCTCTTGGTGAGTGAGCTGACTTTCCTAATTTTTTTGGTTTATAAAGTCTTTAAAAATGTTTCATGAATTTTGATCCCAAAAATAAATGTTCTCTATTTTTGTCTTTTTAGCGCAAAAAGTTGCACGTTCCTTTAAAATATCACAAAAATTGCACAAAATTTTTAGCTGTACATAATATTATTCCCAAGGGAGGTATGTGGGGAGAAGGGGATGACTGGAGTACATTTGTGGGGAAAAAAATTGCAACTTTGAATCAGCTGAAAATATCTGAAAATCATAAAATAAAGAAAAGGTGAACACATATAAAGTAAACGTTAAAAAAAAAATAGTGCAAGCCAAAAACTAGACAAAAAAAAAAATAATGCAAGAATGAATCGAACCTAAAATGTATTCGCCTACAATTTAATGACTTGTGTCCCTTTACAGGGGTTGTAAGCTACAAGTCTGCAGTTACTCTATGTGACTGCAGACTTGTGAATCTTCACATTGCGCGCTCTGAGGATTCTCCAGTGCCGGGAGCGGCAGGCGCATGATCACAAGTATATGATTTTCAAGCATGCGGTCACTTGCCAACTAGATGGGCACGGCCTCCCTGAATGCAGGTGTATTGAGCGAGGCCAGACAAGTCTAGTCGTAATGTGGCCAGAAGTATGCAAATCACATACTTGCACTCACATGACGGACTGCTCCCGGCACCAGAGAATCCTCATATATAGTTACTGCAGACTTATACCACAAAGCTGGACAACCTTTTAATGCAACCTAACAGTATAGACATTTCTGGGGGTCCTTACTAGGACTGCACAGAGGACCCCCAGTCACCAATCATGTAACTACCAAACCAGGCGACCTGACGAAAGAATGGCATACCCCTTGAACATGCCACAGCCTTCTTGACCACAGTGATTACAGCATTAATCAGCCAGGATCAGAGGTTCCTCCAATCCCGACCGTGAGAGCAGGCCGCTGAGCTGTCATTAGGACATCCATCAAACGTTAATTCTGCTGCACCATAGGGGCAAATTGCTATATAACGTTCAGTTGTTGTGTAACTACAACTCCCAACATGCCTTAACAGCTTTAGATGTAGAAGAAGGCCCCTTACCGACCACCATAATAACACACATAGGCAGCCGTAAAGGAGTTAAGTCCCTCCTTATGCTTCATCCACATCCAGAGCTGCATTCAGAATTCTGCTCTTTACTTGTTAGCTTTCAGATTACAAGATATGAAATATCAGCAGAGGATTATGTTTGGGAACCTGAGGAAGGACCCTTTTTTTTTAGGTAGAAATGTGTTGTCTTATGAAAAAAAAAAGTATGGTAAAAGTTAATTAATTGAGAGACCCTTGATAAGTCTTGGGGAAGCATCTGAATAGATCCATCTTTTATCCTGCACCCCTAGGAAAATACTAGACATGTGACTGCAGCTCTGGTGGTGACTGGAGAATAAAACTTTGGATTTTAGAAATTAATTTTGTTTGGAAATTGTTCCTGATTTAAAGTGATATTTTATTTTTTATTTTCCAGGCCATTAAACAGAGAGAGTCCTGTAACTGCCCGGCTCTCCCTTCCGTGGACCCCAGATCGGTTTTTGAATTGTCTATGAAGCATCTACTCCAGAAACACGGAGAAAACAAAGTGATAACCGGCGCCATCAAACCTCTCCAGGTGGATGACAGAGTGGCGCTCACAGCCGTGGTCAGAGGAGCGTAGCGGAGCGCCCGGCGTGTGATGAGGGGGATATGTACTGCCTTAAAACCTATCTAATTTGTATAAAAGGGTTCAAAACTCCAAAACCCATAAGCTTAATAGGGATCCGAGCTCCATTTTCCTGTACATATCCCCCATTACTGCTCCTCCTCCCTGTCCAGTGTGCGGCTGTAAGACAACTGGCTGCAGCTGAGCCTCTCCCCTCTGCCATGTCGGCAGTAAGACTAGAAATTCCCACCTCTCGATTAAAATGCTGGGCTTTACATGGCCACCCGCTGACAATGGAACTGATCAGCAGATCGTCCCTTGCTCTCTGCAGGATTTCCACAAGATTGATTATTGCAGGCAAACAGTGAGGACAACTTTATTTCCTGATTAATTGTAACATTTCCAGGTTTAACAATCAGATAAACTCTTCCTAATCTCTGTATAAAGGCTTATGCCACTCCCATCGAGCTCAATACTAAATCTGTCTGCAGTAAATTCCTGAGCTCCCTCTAGTGGTGGATGCCGGTATCCAGATTTTGTTTATACGCACTTCTGTAGGGCGAGCCGGCTAAAAAGAAAATGGAGCTCTGACCCCTATAAATGTGTATCATGCACAAAATTTTGGACCTATTTTAAAAAGAAAAAAGAATATACGATCAGTGAAGGGCCACAAACTGATCACAAAGAAATCTAAAGAACAAAACCAGAGCGCCGTGGTCCTTCTGGCCTAGTGAAGGTGATGGGGGGGGGGGGGGGGTAACATTTTCTGCTCAATGGCGTCACAGAGGAAGGTGCACACTGTTTAATTCTCCAAACGTCAGCGCCAGAAACTTTATATCATTGGATATCGCGGGGAGTTCTTTTTATATTACTGAAAAATCTTTTTAAAATGTTTCTAGGGATTTATTCGAGTGTCTTCACTTCTGTTACTCTGATATTTTCAGGAAGCCTTAAAATGACATCAAGTTCTACTCGTCATTATTTTCTTTTTTTTTCTTCAGAAAAAGCAAAACCAGAATATACTGATGTCCCGACTGTGAAAGTTAAATTTACATAAAACCAGAAAAAAAAAGCTTTAAATCCAAGTAGACAAATCCTCTAAGAGCCGAAGGGGCCTGGACTCGGGGCTGACACGTGGTGCCAAACTATCAGGACAGGAGAGCGTTGTGCTGCAAAGGACTGGATCCAGTTGTAACAAAACCCTGTAGCCAAGAAGCATCTGGATATAAACAGCCACATTCACTGACAGCAAGCAGAAATCTTTCAAATGCTGAGGAATTAGGCTCGGGCTAAACGACATGTATCTCCTTGCGACGTAACACCTAAAGATTTGCTATGGTGTCGTGTTGCGACCTGCATCTTTCCACAATTGTAACAAAGAGCTGCGTTTCCAAATGTGTTCCGTTACCTGTTGCTGTCCGCAAACTGTATACGCCTCGCTGTATAGAAGGCAACTACGTTCTGTATGCCACCTGTCTGCTAATTCGTTCATTTATTTTTTTTTTTTTGCAAAAAAATAGTTGCAAAAATTATTTTTTGGTGGTCGCAAGATGGACGTTGCCGTGTAGTCCTGTGCACCTTTTTTTTTTTTCCTTTGTGCTTCGTGGGTTTCTTTCCTGTGATCCATTTGCTCCTTGTTCTTTTAATTTGCGCCTCTCTATTTTATGTGCTCGTCTTTGTTTTTGCTTTTTTTTTTTTTTTCCTGTTCGCCATTGTGGACGAGGTTTGGAGTTTTCAGATGTTTTCATCTGTTTCATCAACTTTGCCTTTTTAAAAAGTTTTTGCACAAATGGACTCTCGCCCCTACCTTCCCCCAGAGTAATTTTATGTACATCTTGAATTTTTACGCCAATTTTACAACATTTTTCAGCAGAACATGAAACTTTTTTTGCTCTAAAAAGCATTTTTGTGCAAAATTCATGAACCACATGTACCATTTCATCATTTTGAAGAATTTTGGTCCGAAAAAAAAGTCACCGAATAACAAAAGAGAAAAAAAAAAAGAAAAGGGACTTAAAAATGCAAGTGATGAATGGGCCCCAAGACTGTTGGATTGGAAAACCCCTTTGATCATTCACCACTGACCCGATCTCGGCTCTGGAGCCGCACCGTCCGTCCATTGTATGGAGCGCTGTGAACGCCATGGTTTACTGCTTTCGGTAGTTTAGTACATTTATCTTCTCACATAATGTGTGCTCCAGTTACATCCAGAGCTGCATTCAGCGTCTCCACTAGTTCCCAGATTATAGGCCTGCTTGTTCAGTGTCTGCACAGAGCACAGGCTAACAGTGAGCTGAATTCTGAGTGCAGCTCTGGATGTGACTTTTTGAGATTTTAGAATGAAGGATTTGTTTTCTTCTTTTGGCCCAGTTAATGGGGGCAATCCCTGAAGGTGGCCACTGCAGAAAGCCGTCGTATATAACATTTCACATTTTCTGCTAGCAGATATCAGGCTGAGGTCACACGGCAACTTTGGCTGCAACTCTGGTATCTCGGCCAAAGATTGCTCTATGCAGCTGCTACATCGCAGCCTGATCGGTGGCATTGCGATCCCCAAGATACTGTGACCAGCAAGTTGGAAACAGCTGAATATTTGCGACCTGCTTGTCTCAGGTGCGGTAGCCAAAGAGGCGCAATGCGATCCCGTTCACTTCCACTGTGCTGCACCAAAAGCACAGCGATCCTTGGCCACGTGACCTGCGTCGGCAAAAATCGCTTTGTATTCCCAGTATGTCTGATATACGTACGAGGAGTCTATCTTTTCTGAACCTCCGTGATGATTGTAGCACTTTAACCAATTTTTGTATCATTTTTATTAAGTTGTTACACTGGTATATTCATGTTTGAACTAGAGATTGCTAAGTGGCTCACTAAGTAGCCCCAGAAAGTAGCAGTCATGGGCCCTACCGGCCCTACCTGAGCCATTCATGTGACCCCTTGTCAACAGAATTTCATTAAGGAGTTAAATAAAATCAGTTTTTCATATTCACTCTGTGTCAAATACTTGAGATTTATTCCAACCCATTTACCCAGAGAGAATTTCTTTCTAAAGGAGCTGTCCCATAAGCAACTTGTATCACCTGTCCTCAGGATAACATATGATTGCTGGTGCCTTGTCTCCTGTGACCTAATGTCACTGCACTGTTGCAGGATATCCCAGTGCAAAGAAGCTCCCTCCCTATCCTTCAAGCTAGGGGACATCCTAGACTATCCCTGTCCACCGGATTACTTCTGATGGTGAAGATGCCAGAGTCACGTGCCTTGCTATGCTCCTATATAAACCCTTATCTGTCCCCTCCCCCACCAAGGGAGGTGGGAAGCTGAAGTGTTTAGGTATACACTAACCAGATAAACAAGGGAAGATGGACAGGGATAAATGAAAATACCAATCATACAAAATGCACTCACCAAACAATGGAGTAGGAAACGGGAGTTAAAGGAATGAGAAACCAAATAGGATGGGATGAGGATGTGCACACAGACAAAACTCCAAGCTACAGTTATCTGAACAAATCTCCAAATGCCTACTCCAACCACGAACTACATCTCCAACTCCAGAACCCGGCAGTAAGAACTAACACTGGCAATCCCTAAGTGCCAGAGGCAGGAATATATAGCAGAGGAGAGTGGCCAACACTGAACAGCTGAGACCATCTAAGCTGGAAAGCTCCAGGTGCTCTCAACAGAACAGATTAACCCCTGAACTGTTGGCAAGGAAAAACCTGCACTGTTTAATACGATGGTGAAGTGCTTCTAACCAGTGCAGGAGTACGTGAAACCAAACACCGCGGTCTTCTGGTTCCTCTCTGTCGAGGTAAACCCGGGACACGCGCACAAGTCCCAAAATCTCCTGTGTGAATAGAGCCGTACTAAGCATGTGCATCTACCACTCCTATGGAATGCAAATGCAGTAGTGGTCGCACATTCTCCTTACATGATGAGGGTGTTGCTCTGTCACTAATTTTATTTTATATTCTTTATATATGTATCACCCAGCTTTTCAGGAATAGATACAATGTAATAAAAAGGTTGATTGATTGATTTTTTTTATTTTTTTTTTAATTCAAAAGCTGTTGCTTCTATAGGATACTTTCACACGTGTGGATTTGTATCTACATTTGCGGGCAGAAAATCCACAGTGCATTGAAGTAACAGCAAAGTGGATAAGATTAAAGACCATCCTAACCACATGCCGCAGAAACAGTCACAACCGAAATTGACCTGCGGTGTGAATCTAAAATCTGCAGCATGCTAATTTATTCTCTGGATCTTCACTGCAGATTTTGCCTTTTTGCAATGCAAATCAGGTTTGATATCAGACTTTGACAAAACTTTGATACAGTAATGTGCAAAAAGTTTCGAAATATCTGAAGCCCCATTCTCAAAATAGATGTGGGACGTATCAATCTATCATACATGCCATAGCCTGTGCATGTCCTTCTAATCTAAGATGGGAATAGCCCTTTAAGGGTTTTTTTTTGTTGTTTTTTTAGAAATACTATTCTCGGTACCATGTACCTGTAGGATTGCCTGTAAAACTATTGAACGAGAATCGTACCGATTACCGAGGGTCCTGTAAGTAAAACTGAGGAGCCATAGCCCTTCTACAAAATTTGAGCTCCCTTTAACCCTACGTTCACCTCTGCACATAATTTCTTTTTATTGTTCATTTGCTCCCGTCATGCAAAATGAAACCACTTTATAAATAAAAAGAATTAAAAACTTTCCACCATTTTGCAGCTTCAGTTTCTGTAAGGTCTCATTCACACGTCAGTTCTTTCACGTGCGAAAAAAAGGCACCAAGACTCATAAGTGACTTTCATCAGTTTTTCTTTTACGTGAAAATAAATATTTTCTCCTCCTTATCGTAACAGCCCATGAAAATCGGACCGCACTCAAAGGTCATCCAAGTTTTGTCCGTATTCTTCACGGACCCATAGACTTGCATTGCCAAATTTGATCAGATGCTCAGATCATTAACTTGCGAAAAATCAGACATGTAAATGACCACATTCACTATTATAGATACGAGTGCTATCCGTGAAAAACAGGGATAGCACTCATACGCAAAAAAAACAGATGTGTGAATGAGGTCTAAGTCCTTTATCTAGCTGAATGACCTGCAGAAATCTTCCATCATCCATCAGGGCTCCTGGTTCTGACCCGCTGCTATGTCCCTCCCTTCTCTCACTGTAAGGGCTCGTTATCGTTGGTTTTGACGGATAGCACTCATACCCATATTATTCTATGGGGCTGTGCACATACATGTCAAAGGAAAAAAATCGCACCATGCACGTTTTGCCTCCGAGAATTGGATGGCACTCGCCCACTAAAGTCTATGGGTCCAAGAACAAAAATCCGACCTCACACCGATGACATCTGAGTGCAGTCCGATTTTCACTGACATAGTGGAGAAACTTTTTATTTTCGATCTCCACCTCCGAGAAAATCGGATCCCACTCTGATCAGAGTCTGACTAACATAATCGGACCGTTTTTGTCAGATGGAGAGAAAATGGCCATGTGACCCTAGCCTTACAAATAGTGGTCTGGTAGATATAGGGGAAAACATCTACAGAGAGGAGGAAATCACATGAAGATCAAATAAGTACAGGATAGAAGCTGTGCTGATATACACAGAGCTCACAGAATCCAACCTATATTACTGGCAGAGAGACTCTCGATAGAAAAATCTGAAACTTCGATCAGGCTGCAAACTGCATCTTAGGGGGTCTGAAAATAAGTATTGGAATGAAGATTACAGACTAACATTTTACTAACTAAAGGCAACCACTAACATTCTGCATGTGAAAATCATTTTTGTTCATGTCAAAGGTGTTCCTCGCCTTTAAGATTTTTCCAGGCGCAGTCATGGTATTCAAATGATCATTCCACTGATTAGTGGGGGTCCTGGTGCAGGATTTCCACAGATCATTTAGTAATGATCCAACCTAATAAATAGTCAAATAAAAATTAAATACCCCCTCCCCCAAAAAAAGAAATCTACTATGCAGCCTAAATTGCACAGCAGCTTACCATCTAATCTCCAGATGTGCGGGAAAAAAACACAGAACCCCCCTCTATACATCTTTGAGGTTCAAAGGGAAACCGGAAACGCGGCTGCCGTCGCTGAGCATAATCAGACCCTGTGTGTAATCCCACTGCGACTCGTTAACGTCGAGCATCTGATCCAACAACATGACTGATCGTCGGAAAAAAAACTCAATGCGTATCGCCCATCCGCGAGAGCCATTAATAATGATTGTGCCGCTCTTCAGCTTAAAACACCTGTTACAAAAGAGATTTCTATTTGATCAGGAAAATGGCGTTTAATATTCATAAGGAGAAGGTTCATGAATATTCATGAGGATTGCGGGTAATGAATTCTGCCGTCCTGTCCTGGACCTTCATTACGCTGCAAAAGCTTCACACAAGGTTACGTGTGAGAGGGAGAAGCTCGAAAAGTTCCAGACCAATTACCATGACGATCGGGGGCAGAAAAGAAGATACTAAGTGTCTTCTGGATCCACGAATCGACGACTGTTACATTGTAGGAAAAAAATTCTAAATGCGAAAAGCTGCTCAAATATCTGTGCGGTGTTTAGACTGTTCACCAGAGGTGCAGTTTTCCAAAAGTTACCTTTGAAATGAATAGGATTGTTCACTACGGTCACATCCCGTTTTATGCTCCAGTCACCTCCAGAGCTGCATTCTGGATTTCTCAGGATACAGACCACTCATCATCACTGGAACCCCCAACAGTTGCCAAAATGGGGTATTTATGTCCCCGTTCTCTGCTGGTTCTCCTCTGGCCACAAGACCACTGTTGGATGGAGCGGCCAGTGGATAGGTGATCACTTTTGTAGGCTGGAGTATCATTTTAAAAAAGAGCTGTGACTTTTCATATATATGTAATTTTTTTAACCTTATATAAATGCCACTGTTCTCCTGAATCCGGCGATGTTTTTCTTTTCTTCCTGCGCCTCTCCGTTCCAGAGATAAGGCCTCCTCTTCCCTGTATATAAATCTAGTGTTATCGAGAGGGCGTGGTCCTCAAGAAAACGCCCACTGAGGAAATGTGAGGGTTGGGTAAAGACTAGATTTACATACAACGAAGACGGGGCCATATTTCAGCAACGGAGAGGCACAGGAACAAAAGAAAAGCTACGCCGGATTCAGGAGAACAGCGGCATTTACACCAAGGAAAAAAATGACATATTTATGGCAAGTGACAGGTCCCCTTTAATCAGCTTTTTTGGGTTGTTGACCTCAGTTTCTCCCTTAGTCTCCTTTCTTTTAATCCTCTCCTGTGTTAGATGGTAATTAAAGCTGTAAGAACTATATAAGGATTTTTTTCTATGTCAATGTATCATCATTTTCCCCTTATTCTCCTTCGGACAAACCTGCCTGATTGTAAGGCAACTGGGTCCAGCAGGAGCCCTCCACCCCCTGCACTAAGAGACTAGAAATGTTAGTGGCCATCGCTATCATCTGGCAACCAAAAAATGGAAGAGATCGGTGGGAAACAAAACCCCTGAGTCCTTTTGGAAGATTTCTACAAGACAGTGGACAGTTAATGTCCTGGTTGACTGTACCTTTAAGAAAAATTAAAGAGATCACTGCTAGAGTTGTTGTGCAACCTAGTAGCCAGTAGACTGGCAATGAGAAGCATTATATGTGTAGCCAAAATCTTTTGGGAGGCAGATAGAGAGCGGAAGCCCCCTCTTCCATTGTGCATAGACCTCTTTGGGGGGCTACAGTGTGTAGTCATCCTCCAGCCATAGCAAAATTAAAACTCTTCTCATGCCACCTGTCAAGACATGCTGTTAGTTGTAGTTTTTTGATAGCTTGAGAGCAATGACCTCACCTTGGGGATTACTTGTAAAGTAGGGGACACTGACAGTGACCCCCACCCTCCCAAATCAGAACTGACTCTAAGGGTATTAAGCTCCAGGGAGAGGAGTCAGACGACGTCTGGGGAGATAAATGGCGCTGGGCACCGTCCTTTGCCACATCTTGTGCTCTGCAGCTAATTATATAAAGATTCAATGCATGGCACCACCGGGAAGCAGATCTATCATACTTTACCCTTACTGGAGTGTTGCAAAGTTTGACAAGCGTGTAGAGTTTACACAGGTCCAGCACTTAAATGAAAATGTTTTGTCAGATTTTTTTTTTTAAATTTTCGCAGTCAGAGCTGACGCCATGCTTTACAATGATGGATGAAGTCTCCGGAAAGATTTCATGTGAATCGTTTACCAATGCAAAGCAAACAAAGCGGCTCCTGGAACATTCTGTGTATAAGAGCTGACGGAGGAGCAAGAAATCCCCTCTACACCGTTATCTGCATATTACACAGCACCAGCCAAAACCTGACACTATAATGTAATAGCTCTATTACAACCGCAAACATATACAATGGTAGGAGCAGTATTATAGAAGTTATATAACTGTACATAGGGGCAGTATTATAGTAGTTATATTCTTGTACATAGGAGCAGTATTATAGTAGTTATATTCTTGTACATAGGGGCAGTATTATAGTAATATTCTTGTACATAGGGGCAGTATTATAGTAGTTATATTCTTGTACATAGGAGCAGTATTATAGTAGTTATATAATTGTACATAGGGGCAGTATTATAGTAGTTATATTCTTGTACATAGGGGGTAGTATTATAGTAGATATATTCTTGTACATAGGGGCAGTATTATAGTAGTTATATTCTTGTACATAGGGAGCAGTATTATAGTTATATAATTGTACATAGGGGCAGTATTATAGTAGTTATATTCTTGTACATAGGGGGTAGTATTATAGTAGTTATATTCTTGTACATAGGGGGCAGTATTATAGTAGTCATATAACTGTACATAGGGGGCAGTATTATAGTAGTTATATTCTTGTACATAGGGGCAGTATTATAGTAGTTATATAAATGTACATAGGGGGCAGTATAATAGTAGTTATATTCTTGTACATAGGAGCAGTATTATAGTAGCTATATTCTTGTACATAGGAGCAGTATTATAGTAGTTATATTCTTGTACATAGGAACAGTATTATAGTAGTTATATTCTTGTACATAGGGGGCAGTATTATAGTAGTTATATTCTTGTACATAGGGGGCAGTATTATAGTAGTTATATAAATCTACATAGGGGGCAGTATAATAGTAATTATATTCTTGTACATAGGGGCAGTATTATAGTAGTTATATTCTTGTACATAGGAGCAGTATTATAGTCGTTATATTCTTGTACATAGGAACAGTATTATAGTAGTTATATTCTTGTACATAGGGGGCAGTATTATAGTAGTTATATTCTTGTATATAGAGGCAATATTATAGTAGTTATATAACTGTACATAGGGGGCAGTATTATAGTAGTTATATTCTTGTATATAGGGACAGTATTATAGTAGGTATATTCTTGTACATAGGAGGCAGTATTATATTAGTTATATTCTTGTACATAGGGGCAGTATTATAGTAGTTATATTCTTGTACATAGGGGGCAGTATTATAGTAGTTATATTCTTGTACATAGGAAACAATAATATAGTAGTTATATTCTTGTACATAGGGAGCAGTATTATAGTAGTTATAATCTTATACATAGGGAGCAGTATTATAGTAGTTATATTCTTGTACATAGGGGGCAGTATTATAGTAGTTATATAACTGTACATAGGGGGCAGTATTATAGGAATTATATTCTTGTATATAGGGGCAGTATTATAGTCGTTATATTCCTGTATATAGGAGCAGTATTATAGTAGTTATATTCTTGTACATAGTGGGCAGTATTATAGTAGTTATATTCTCTTACATAGGAACAGTATTATAGTAGTTATATTCTTGTACATAAGAGCAGTATTATAGTAGTTATATTCTTGTACATAGGAACAGTATTATAGTAGTTATATTCTTGTACATAGTAGCAGTATTATAGTAGTTATATTCTTGTACATAGAGGGCAGTATTATAGTAGTTACATTCTTCTACATAGGGGGCAGTATTATAGTAGTTATATTCTACATGGGGGGCAGTATTCTAGTAGTTATGTTCTTGAACATAGGGAGAAGTATTATAGTAGTTATATTCTTTTACATAGAGGGCAGTATTATAGTAGTTACAGTCTTCTACATAGGGGGCAGTATTATAGTAGTTATATTCTACATAGGGGGGCAGTATTCTAGTAGTTATGTTCTTGAACATAGGGAGAAGTATTATAGTAGTTATATTCTTGTACATAGGGTACAGTATTATAGTAGTTATATTCTTTTTCATAGGAGCAGTATTATAGTAGTTATATTCTTGTACATAGGGGGCAGTATTATAGTAGTTATATTCTTGTACATAGGAGCAGTATTATAGTAGTTATATTCTTGTACATAGGGGGCAGTATTATAGTAGTTACAGTACCTACAAGTAGTATTCAACCCCCTGCAGATTTAGCTGGTTGACACATGCGGAATTAACTTGGCATTGTGACATTTGTACTGTAGATCAGCCTGGAAGTGGGAAATGCACTGCAGCAAATTTTTTTTTTTTTTTTTTTTTTTTTAAACGTTAATTCAGAGTGTCATTTATTATTCAACCCCTCAAACCACAAGAATTCTGTTTGGTCCCCCTAAAGTATTAAGAAGTAGTTCAGGCACCAAGAATAATGAGCTTCACATGTGTGGATTAAAGATCTCTTTTGCCAGCCTTTTCTGACTATTTAAGACCCTCCCCAAACTTGTGAACAGCACTCAGACATGGTCAACATGGGAAAGACAAAGGAGCATTCCAAGGCCATCAGAGACAAGATCGTGGAGGGTCACAAGGCTGGCAAGGGGTACAAAACCCTTTCCAAGGAGTTGGGCCTACCTGTCTCCACTGTTGGGAGCATCATCCGTAAGTGGAAGGCTTATGGAACTACTGTTAGCCTTCCACGGCCTGGACAGCCTTTGAAAGTGTCCTCCCGTGCCGAGGCCAGGCTTGTCCGAAGAGTCAAGGCTAACCCAAGGACAACAAGGAAGGAGCTCCGGGAAGATCTCATGGCAGTGGGGACATTGGTTTCAGTCAATACCATAAGTAACATACTCCACCGCAATGGTCTCCGTTCCAGACGAGCCTGTATGGTACCTTTACTTTCAAAGCGTCATGTCAAGGCTCGTCTACAGTTTGCTCATGATCACTTGGAGGACTCTGAGACAGACTGGTTCAAGGTTCTATGGTCTGATGAGACCAAGATCGAGATCTTTGGTGCCAACCACACACGTGACGTTTGGAGACTGGATGGCACTGCATACGACCCCAAGAATACCATCCCTACAGTCAAGCATGGTGGTGGCAGCATCATGCTGTGGGGCTGTTTCTCAGCCAAGGGGCCTGACCATTTGGTCCGCATCCATGGGAAGATGGATAGCACGGCCTACCTGGAGATTTTGGCCAAGAACCTCCGCTCCTCCATCAAGGATCTTAAGATGGGTCGTAATTTCATCTTCCAACAAGACAACGACCCAAAGCACACAGCCAAGAAAACCAAGGCCTGGTTCAAGAGGGAAAAAGTCAAGGTGTTGGAGTGGCCTAGTCAGTCTCCTGACCTTAACCCAATTGAAAACTTGTGGAAGGAGCTCAAGAATAAAGTCCACATGAGACACCCAAAGAACCTAGATAACTTGGAGAAGATCTGCATGGAGGAGTGGGCCAAGATAACTCCACAGACCTGTGCCGACCTGATCAGGTCTTATAAAAGACGATTATTAGCTGTAATTGCAAACAAGGGTTATTCCACAAAATATTAAATATAGGGGTTGTATAATAATTGACCCACACTTTTATGTTTAAAATTTAATAAAATTCAACTGAGCAACATAACTTTTTGGTTTGTAAGATTTATGCTTCTGCTCATAAAACCTACTCTCGTTTGCAGTTTGAAGGCTCTAACTTATTTGCATCTTATCAAACCAGCTAAATCTGCAGGGGGTTGAATAGGCACTGTATATTCTACATAGGGGGGCAGTATTCTAGTAGTTATATTCTTGAACATAGGGAGAAGTATTATAGTAGTTATATTCTAGTACATAGGGTACAGTATTATAGTAGTTATATTCTTGTACATAGGAGCAGTATTATAGTAGGTATATTCTTGTACATAGGGGGCAGTATTATAGTAGTTATATTCTTGTATATAGGGAGCAGTATTATAGTAGTTATATTCTTGTACATAGGAGCAGTATTATAGTAGTTATATTCCTGTATATAGGAGCAGTATTATAGTAGTTACATTCTTCTACATAGGGGGCAGTATTATAGTAGTTATATTCTTGTACATAGGGGGCAGTATTATAGTAGTTATATTCTAGTACATAGGGTACAGTATTATAGTAGTTATATTCTTGTACATAGGAGCAGTATTATAGTAGTTATATTCTTGTACATAGGAGCTGCATTATAGTAGTTATATTCTTGTACATAGGGGGCAGTATTATAGTAGTTATATTCTTGTATATAGGGAGCAGTATTATAGTAGTTATATTCTTGTACATAGGAGCAGTATTATAGTAGTTATATTCCTGTAAATAGGAGCAGTATTATAGTAGTTACATTCTTCTACATAGGGGGCAGTATTATAGTAGTTATATTCTTGTATATAGGAGCAGTATTATAGTAGTTATATTCTTGTACATAGGGGGCAGTATTATAGTAGTTATATTCTTGTTCATAGGGGCAGTATTCTAGTAGTTATATTCTTGTTCATAGGGGCAGTATTCTAGTAGTTATATTCTTGTACATAGTGGGCAGTATTATAGTAGTTATATTCTTGTACATAGGAACAATATCATAGTAGTTATATTCTTGTACATAGGAGCAGTATTATAGTAGTTATATTCTTGTACATAGGAACAGTATTATAGTAGTTATATTCTTTTACATAGGAGCAGTATTATAGTAGTTATATTCTTGTATATAGGAGCAGTATTATAGTAGTTATATTCTTGTACATAGGAGCAGTATTATAGTAGTTATATTCTTGTATATAGGAGCAGTATTATAGTAGTTATATTCTTGTACATAGGGGGCAGTATTATAGTAGTTATATTCTTGTTCATAGGGACAGTATTATATTAGTTATATTCTTGTACATAGGGGCAGTATTATAGTAGATATATTCTTGTACATAGGAGGCAATAATATAGTAGTTATATTCTTTTTCATAGGAGCCGTATTATAGTAGTTATATTCTTGTACATAGGGGCAGTATTATAGTAGATATATTGTTGTACATAGGAGGCAATAATATAGTAGTTATATTCTTTTTCATAGGAGCAGTATTATAGTAGTTATATTCTTGTACATAGGGGGCAGTATTATAGTAGTTATATTCTTGTACATAGGAGCAGTATTATAGTAGTTATATTCTTGTACATAGAGGGCAGTATTATAGTAGTTATATTCTTGTACATAGGAGCAGTATTATAGTAGTTATATTCTACATAGGGGGGCAGTATTCTAGTAGTTATATTTTTGAACATAGGGAGAAGTATTATAGTAGTTATATTCTAGTACATAGGGTACAGTATTATAGTAGTTATATTCTTGTACATAGGAGCAGTATTATAGTAGTTATATTCTTGTACATAGGAGCTGCATTATAGTAGTTATATTCTTGTACATAGGGGGCAGTATTATAGTAGTTATATTCTTGTATATAGGGAGCAGTATTATAGTAGTTATATTCTTGTACATAGGAGCAGTATTATAGTAGTTATATTCCTGTATATAGGAGCAGTATTATAGTAGTTATATTCTTGTACATAGGGGGCAGTATTCTAGTAGTTATATTCTTGTACATAGGGAGAAGTATTATAGTAGTTATATTCTTGTACATAGGGAGCAGTATTATAGTAGTTATATTCCTGTATATAGGAGCAGTATTATAGTAGTTACATTCTTCTACATAGGGGGCAGTATTATAGTAGTTATATTCTACATAGGGGGGCAGTATTCTAGTAGTTATATTCTTGAACATAGGGGCAATATTATAGTAGTTATATTCTACATAGGGGGGCAGTATTCTAGTAGTAATATTCTTGTACATAGGGGCAGTATTATAGTAGTTATATTCTTGTACATAGGGGCAGTATTAAAGTAGTTATATTCTTGTACATAGGGAGCAGTATTATAGTAGTTATATTCTTGAACATAGGGAGAAGTATTCTAGTAGTTATATTCTTGTACATAGGGGCAGTATTATAGTAGTTATATTTTTGTACATAGGAGCAGTATTATAGTAGTTATATTCTTGTACATAAGGGCAGTATTATAGTAGTTACAATCTTGTATATAAAGGGCAATATTATTTTCATTTATGTTCCCTCCAGCTATTTCTCCTACTTCTTGTAGTATGGAGATGGCGGAATCTTCCTTTCTTCTTTTCTACAAGTGCCTCTGTAGAATCATTTAGATCCTGCGACCGTTTTACAAAGCTCATTATGACGGCTTAGCAATTCATTGATTTTTAATGTGCTTTGGGAAATCCATCTGACCTATTTTCTCCCATCCGCAAGTAAAAGTAAACATATAGAATCCCCTTACTGCTCTGAAACAGATCCCGCTCCCACGAATAATGTATTATCATAATTAGCCTGAGACCTCATATCGGGGTGATTCAGACTCAATTTGTCTGCAAGATACCGAGATAAATACTTTAATTCTGACCCTTAGTCCTCAGCCATCATATGGACGGATACACTCATTACCAAACTCTGTGGTTTCTATGCATTGTTTTTGGTGTAGTCTCAATTTTTAAGGGCACAAGTTTTGCTATTTTTGCAATTCTACATGGGTAGCATGGTTGGCTCAGTGGTTCACACTAGCCTTGCAGCACTGGGGTCCTGGGTTCAAACCCCACATGGAAGTTGGACATGAATGTGTTCTCAACACAGGTACTGAAAGAGACTGCTGCCTGAAACCTCTGGGCTACTGGATAGAGAGTAGCTGCTATGATGTTTCCATACACAGCACACACGGACATGATGAATTCTTAGTCCCCTTTCTTTATGTAGCACATGTGCTGAAATAGCAGCATGTAGGATAACAGTACTGAGCTGGGCAGCTGTGAATCTAGCTGCAACGTTTGCTAGAAAGCAGCATGATCTGTTTGTGTCTCTGCCTCTTTTTCCTGCTCTCTTCTTTCTTCGTATTCCATTTTCCAGTTTCCACAGATTTCAATAGGCAGCTGTAATCTAGTCCTTCAGTGATCTGGCAGTCCATCTTGGTTTTCTCAAGATGGATTTTCAGAATGAATGATGAGTTCAGGAGCAGAAGTGGCTCATAAATGGAGAATGAAGCAGACTTCTCTGATAAGATATACTACAAAGTTTTTTATAGTCACTGCTACTATTGATTTCTGCAAAGTTTGTGACTGTTTAAAGAACATGTCTAGTTGCCATTTATTGTAACAGACTGATACAGAAAAAGTGTATTTTTCTACAATTTGAGTCAATGAATGAGATACACCAATGTATGGCCATACATTGAACTACATCAGGGAAAACACCAAATGTTTTGTCATTGCCAAAAACCTTTGAGATTGAAACAAGTTTTAAACTTTTATTGACAAATAGATCAAGTTTGTGTAAAGACTCAATATTTCCTGAGCTGACCCTTATTTCTCCAGACTTCTGTCCTTCGCCCCGGCTGCTGGACATCCATTTCTGGGCCAAATCGTGAACGATGACAACACATTCTTGTCTCATCAGTGCTTGGAGTTTATCACAATTTTGTGTTTTTATTTGTCCTCTGGCTTTTTGTTGATTGACCCCAAGTTCTCAATTGGATTCAGATCTGGAAAGTTTCCTGGACACGGATCCAAAATGTCAATATTTTGTTCACTGAGTCACTTATTTATCACTTTTGCCTTGTGACATGGTTGCCATTATGCTTGAAAAAGCATTGCCCATCACCAGATTTCTCCTGGACCATTGGGATCAGTTGCTCTTGGAGGATGTTTAGATCCCATGCTTTATTCATGACAAAATTGCGAGTGAGCCCCCTCCATAGATGAAAAGCCTCTATCATGAATGATCTCAGGATGCTTTATTCTTGGCATGCATAGGATTCAGGGCAGCGCTCACCTTTATTTCTCCAGATAATCATTCTTCAAGTTGTCCCAAACAGTCTGAAGGGGCTTCATCTCAGAAAATAACTTTACCCCCGTCTGTTGAACTGATCCCGTAGCTGAATCCTTTTTAAGAAACAGTCCTAGAGATTGCTGGACTTTCTTGGGCACCCTGAAGCCTTCTTCACAGCAGTTGAACTTCTCTGTTTCAAGCTCTTGATGATCCGATAAATTGTTGATAAAGGGGCAGTCTTACAAGCAGCAATGTCCTTGCCTGTAAAGCCCTTTTGATGCAAAAAAATGATGACTGCATGTGTCTCCTTGGAGTAACCATGAAGAAGACAATGATTTCCAGTAACAGCCTTCTTTTTAATGCAACCAACCTGCTCTTATCACTCTGTCAGGCTGACTGAATTATATCAGCTGCCTTGTCCTTGTTAACACTTTCTCCATGTTTTACAATTCATCTCATCACTTCATAACGATCTACAGTTAATACAAATTGCCACTGGAGCTTAGTGGTCACACGACTGTTTTCTCGCCCATTTCAGAAAATTAACAAGGGGGTGGAGTCTGACACAGTCACTAATTGTTACAATGTAGTAACTTTAACATTGAGCACGGGATCACACCTTCACTATGCAATGAGTGGCGTTTTCCTGTATTTCCGCTCACAGCAGATTCCGTGCTCCATTTGTGCTGTGCTATACGGTACTGTATATTTTGCACATTCATGTTCCTCCTTTTCCAACCAGCTGCCGGCATAAAAGAAAAAAGACACTAATTTAATAAAAAAATATGACGATCAATTACGAGAAAATGCATTATTTAATTGAATGGGACACAAACATACAATTAATGCAGCTCGAGCTAAAAACTCCCAGGTACGGCAGTCGTCAGTGTACCAAAGTGGATAATGTGTGCACATTGTACTCTGCGGAGAATGGAGCACGGGTCGTTAGCGTGCAATTATGTAATTACAACCGTCAGGCTTCTGCAACACTGAAGGCGATGACGAGGACAAAAAGCAGAGATCTACCGCAGAACATCGGGTGATCAAGTATAACGAGCGGCGGCTAAATAGCTTTCCATGTTTCCTCTGGGTCTGGCGGGATGGTCGCCGTCCTCGTAACACCTGCACTGGAATTGAATGTCAGATATCATGCTGGGAAAAGTGGGTTTTACATGTCTTCTTCGATCAATCTCTCCCGGACATGGCTTAAAATGCAGTGGGGGCTCCTCTCTATGAATACAGAGGAGCAAAGGGGCTTTCAAATAAACAGGCGACGGGATAAACAAAGGATATGAGATGGAATATTCCGCAGTGTTTTGTATCTTCATCACTTTGTACTCCTATTTATCTTGTCTTTAAAGATCTGTCCTGAGCATAAAGAGGGTACAAAGACTGGCATAATGCATAACTCATAATCCTACCCAATACAGCTGGGTGAGAACCAGGGGCATAACTACTTCTCATTGGAATACTAGAAGACAGGGATTATTTCTTTTTTTGCACTAGGACCTATACAACTAGACCAATAGTTTCAGTAGAATTGGTTCAGAGATGTTACGTGAGGAAGACAATGCTGGGGTTGCAATTGCACCTGTGCCCTGGAGCCTAAGTAACCCAAAAGGTATTTTTGGCCCATATGAAAAGACCGTTACTATTGAAGATTTGCAATAATTGGGGGCCCTATTGAAGCTTTTGCATTAGGGCTTCACTTCACTTCATTATAGCTGCTAGAGTAAATTAAAGGGAACCTGTCAGGATGATTTTACTGCTGAATCTAGTGTTGTGGATGTATATCTCCTAGTACAACAATAAAAAAAGGACCCGTCTTGCAGCAATCCGATGCGTCAGCGCTGAGATATCAACCTTTTGAGCCACAAACAAAGTGCATTGGGGACATGATGATGCACTCAGGGTACATGAACACGCCCCCATTGCACTTCCAGGCTAATTTGCATGTGGTTTCACTGCTTGATTTTACACTAGGACCTATACAACTAGACCAATAGTTTCAGTAGAATTGGTTCGGAGATGGTACGTGAGGAAGACAATGCATGTGTCTTACAGGACACCTTTCTGTTTATTTAGCCTATTTCATTAGCTTCATGTAAGGAGCTGCGCTCGTGGAGTTACAGAGGGAATATCGTTCTGGGTCACACACAGTCTTTGTATGATCTTCCGTCCGCAGATCCAACATTAACGAGTCCATCCGGCAGATAAAGGTCACCTTGATTCAATCTTGGACTTGTTCAAACACTTCAAACAAAGTTTAATCTTGAATTAATGTCAGCGCCTCTAATGTAAACTAGAAAAATCCAACACAGTCTACTCCAGGCGGATGAATGCTGCCCCTACAAATCATCAATATAAGCCCTTGATTTGTATTGAAAATCTAAAAATAAGCAAATCATCGGGAGAATTATCACTGGGAGTATCACCACTGATCAGCTGTGATCGGTGGGGAAACCTATCAGCAAGTGTTTCATTTCCCTGCAGCGCCACCATGGGTGAAATAAAGTTTCCTTGAAATCAGTGATTCTGTGTAATGCATCAAGGTGCTGAATCCTCCAGGTTAAGAGATACTTTCAAAGGACTCTTCTTCACTTCCTTGCTTGTTATTTTTCCTTTTATTGTTACCAGTGCCCATAAAGAGCAGGAAATCCTGTAAATAAATGGGGATCACGCCTTCCAATTTTAGACAGGACCCACATAGGATTAAGCATATTGGATTTCAACATGTATGATCCTTTTTTTTATGGAGGATAAGTCATCGCCAAGGGGACTGGAGGGGACAGGGGTGTGTGACAGCCACTTATTCCCCCATTATCATTAATAATGAATGTGCATGTGCAATAAAAGTGGTGAGGGGTAAGTTCAGAAGATCGAGTGTTTAGCAGACAGCTATCTAATCTGCATGGCCATCTTAAAGGGTAACTATATTTTCAAGTAACTTTTCAGAATAAGCTGTGCCGTCATGAAGAATAACATGATTTTTGGCTATTATATGACTAGTAATCTGCATTTTCACCCTGCAGTCTCTATTTCTAATTTTCAGTTGACTCTGAGCTAGTGGATGGAGAGATGTTATGATGTCTCCCATACAGACAGACATGAGGGATACCTGCTCTTCATTCATTAGTTAATGCACTGATAGAAGCCACAGCAGTAAGAATAAAATTATGCAGCAGTACTGAGCTGTGTAGATATGAATCCAGCTCTAGGGTGAAGTAAAAGACTTGTTAGACAACTCAGCGTGATTTTTCCCTGTCTCCCTCTGCTTGTTTCCTCTGCCATCCCCTCTCCATAGAGTATAATAGGATGAGCAACCTGACACCTCACTGTCCTGGGATTCTATCTTATCTTTAGCCAGACAGAATTGAGCTGTTTTTTTTTATAATGGATAATGAGCTCAGGTTGCGGTGGGTAGAGAAGAAGTGGCTCCTAAGTGGAGAAAGATGCAGATTTCTCTGATAATTATATATTACAAAGTTTTTTGAATGTACAGTTCTTATTTAAGGTTTTTCAGCACCCATTCAGGTTGAGGCAGATCTACCAACTCTCCTGCAAGGTCCAGAGAAGGTAGATCCCCCAGAACTGTTCAAACGTCCAGAAAAAAAACAGTGATTCTGAAGTTTTCTTGGGATCCTCTGTCATTGATATGTAAATTCACATCTAGGGGGTTGAGTAACTGCAGGGTAGAGGAGGCATAGCCAGAAAAGTGTGTGTATGTGTGGGGGAGTCCTGGTAAATGAATGGCGTCCTCACCAACATTGATTCCATAAAATTGCCAAGAAAGGGTCCAGGTCACCCTGATCTCCCCCCTTCTACTTGGATCCAATACCAGGTGTGCATGGGTTGCATCGGGGGTAGACATACCACTGGTGCAACCTATCAACCCGCACAGGGGCCCATGAGATAAAGGGGCCACTACCTCTTCCAAAAGAGCAAGCTCCTTCTATTACAGACATTATTTGATTGCAAAGGATCCGTATACTGTTCTTGCACAGGGGTCCTCTTCTCTGTGTCCTCCTCTGGGTTACATCTATGATTCTTTTGCACCCAGACATCTGGAAAGATCAGCCTGTATTGTTTTTGTTTTATATAACACCCCAGACAAAACATAGATAGGATGTACGTCCCTCTGTATAAAAATACGGTGGCAAGATAGGATACCACTCCATATACTCAGTGAAGAAAGAATCCGGCAATCATCGAGTTGCAGAAAAATATCAGGTTTATTAGCAAAGCAATCCAAAAACAGTGACGTTTTGGTCGAAAGGACCTTCTTCAGACAGGATTTGCGCTCCAGACAAAACAGTGGGCGATATTATAATATATAATTACAAAGACTGGGGTATTATAAATTAGTCTAAGCAAGAGATTATTGGGGCAAAAAATTTAAAAATTACCCAGTTTTACATTTTTCTAAAGTCAGAAAATATCTACACCTCCTATTTGCAGGAGCAGATTTGCTCCAAAATTTGCAACATTTACTAGTTAAATTTGTCTAAAAATCATTGGCAATGCCAACTCCAAACCCACTTTTTCAAATTTTGTGCAGTATGGTGCAAATATGTAAAATTTTGTGCAGTTTGCGACTTTTTGAACAACATTTTGAAGTTCAGTTTACGTCAAAAATTGGTGTAAACTGCTTGATAAATATGGGGGCTACTGTGTTTTATTTCCAGGGCAGGGCCTGAGGGGTTCAGAGCATCTCTGTCATGCCCAACCCCTCTTAACATAGCACTAATTTGTCCTGGAGACGGATTATTACCTTTATGGGGTAATGCTTTTTTTTTTTTTTAGCCAATATTGTACTGTGAAATGTGTGAGGATAATCCCAGAAGAAACCATTTGACACTTACAACATGTCCCCAAGATTTTTACTAAAGGTGTGAAAACTTTTGCATTCACCTTGCTATCAGTGGTCAAATGGAAAGCCCATTCTTCAGCATTTTATAATGACCTTTTGAAGGTCACGACTTGTGGCCACTCGCTCTGAAGCTGTTCTCCGCAGCCGATAACGTGCAGGTCCGCGCTGTAGCATCCATTAGCCGCCTGTTATTACTTCCATCCCCTTGGTTGTTACATTCACAATTACATTGGCTTTTTTTTAATGACCTTTTGGCCTCTTTTAGAAAATTTTTTTTACATTCTGGTCGGATTAAAGGTAATTAAATTTTTCCTTCTTCTCTTGCAGCCAGATTGATCTGAACAGGAGATTTCGACCCGGAGGAATCCCAGTTCTTTATTTCTGTAGAAGAAAAAAAAAAGAGGAAATGTTGTGTTCAGAAACCAGATGAATTCCTTCTGTGTACAGAATAAATAATTCAGCAGTGCACAAAACGAGCCGTCTCGCGGTAACGAGCGCTTTGTGATATTAAAGGAGCATTTAAAATGCTAACAACATTTAGGAACAAAGGAAACTGCCAAAGCCGACAGGTAGGAGCCGCTGATCCAACACCTGCAGATACTAGGAGAATAGGATGAGGCTCGGTGCCAGGCACAACTGTCTGCTGGCCTGTGCCTTCATGGTAGCATTAGAGTGCAAATGTAACGTGGGAATGTACCCAAATACTTCCCACCACTCGAGTTCTGTTACACTTGTATCCAGCCTAGATAATCCTCTGTGAGCTAAATCCATCCACACAAAACTCTAGTGCAACAGCTTGCAACATTGCATCAGTGCAGGTGATATGAACCTGTGTGGAACAGATACAACTGTAACAAACCTTCAGCAGTGACAAGTATCAGGTCTGTACAGACTCTAGATGTAAACAGAATGTTTCCATTCATCGACATCGAGCTTCAGATCATGATGAGACATTTAAACATAAACATTCTACTGGAAACTTTTAGAATGTTGCAAAAAGGAAATTTTATGTATAAACTGAAAAATTTGTTAACTGGGTTTCACCTACACTCTGAAAAGCCCATTCAGGGATTCCTCCACGGAGTTTCATCTTCCATGTTAAAAAATTAAATTTCATGGTATACATTTTTTACTGGATGCTTTTGTATAAAACAGCGTAATGTGCTGCAGTATTCCTTGCCACAAAAAGAGCTAACACCTATGTACACTGGCCAGAATGATTGGGGGCCTATGGATTCGTTTGATGCTTCTGAACTTATCTGACTCGTATGGAAAACATACGCAGCAAATGGAGGTGAAAAGACCCCAAGATGTGTACAAGACACAGACTGTCACCAACTGGCATAAAACATCACCCAAAAGTTACATAAAAGCCGATTGTATCTACCACTGTCACATGACTCATGGTGTATATTGGGGCCACTCTTAGACATACAATAGAGAAAAAGGAGACAAGTATTATATCACATACATCACACAGTATGATGTCCCCACAGTGCTCCACACACAGTATGATGCCTCAACAGTCTTCACATACAATTTGATACCCCTACAGTGCTCCCCACACAGAAAGATGCACCACAGTGCTCCTCCACATAGTATGATGCTCCCCAACACACTATCATACCCCCACAGTGCTCCCCGCTCAGTATGATCCTCCCACAGTGCTTTCCACACAGATTGATGCCCTCACAGTGCTCCCCACACAGTATGATGCCCCCAGTGTTCCCTTAGTATGATTCCCCCATATTGCTCCTCTACACCATTTTATGCCCTCACAGTGCTCCCCCCAAAGTATGATTCCCCCACAGTGACCCCACAATATAATTCCCCCAGAGTGCTTCCCAACACAGTATGAAATCCCACAGTGATCTCCATACAGTATGATGCCCCCACAGTGCTCCCCACAATAGAATGCTCCCCAACACAGTATGAAATCCCACAGTGATTTCCACACTGTACGGTGCCCCACCACAGTGCTCCACACACAGAACAATGCCCCCCACACAGTATGATGCCCCCACAGTGCTCCCCATACAGCATGATGTCCCCATAGTGCTCCAAACATGGAACAATGCCCCTGACACAGAATGATGCCCCCACAGTGCTCCACAAACAGAGCAATGCCCTCCACACAGTGTGATGCCCTCACAGTGCTTCCCAACACTCTATAATGCTCCTATAGTGCTCCCCAGCACAGTATGGGGCCCCTGCAGTTTTTCCAATAAAGCAAGATGCCCCCACAGTGCTCCCTCATACATTACAATGCCCCCACAATGCTCCCCAACACAGTATGATGCCCCCACAGTGCCAACCACACACGGTAGGAAAATCCAAAGTGCCTCCCAACACAGTATGATGCCTGCTAGTGTTCCCCCCACATTGGTGTGCCCCGACATGCACAGCTTGACGCCTCACCTCTGGTTGTCTAAGTCTCAGTGCAGCAGGCACATTGATGTCACTCCATCACTGCTGCACCGAGTACACACCAGAGCAGATGAAGCTGAAGGCTCCCAGGATCACCATTGTATTTAGCTGTATCAGTGTCCTTAGGATGTAAGCACAGTTGTAATTAGGATTGCAACTGACCTCCCAGGACAGCAGGAAAGCTTCCCAAATCCAGGAATGTCCTGCTGGACCTGGGATGGTTGGGTGATATGTCTGAGGTTGGATGGTGCCATGGGCAATACCTTCCACTGACGCCCCCCCCCCCCCCTTATGGTGCACCAAATAATACAGTGATACAGCGTGCAAATAACATTGTAAACTAGGAAATGTAGCTGCATCCAGTAGAGATTTCTTTCCATTGGGGTAGAATAAAAGTATTGGCTTGGTGACTCAATCATTGGGGTCAGTAGAGCCCCCTGCAATGTGCACAGGCACATGCCCTAAGACCAGCCCTCCTATAGTGGGATGACAGAATTCAGGGGGTGCTGGAAACCTGATTGAATCTAACGCTGGGCGCGGCACATCCATCATATCCCATTAATGTAACATACACAGCAGGTAGATGCATGTCCCTCCTGTCCACCCAGATTCAGTCACCGGCTCCTTCTTCCCATTTACTAAATAGAGGGGCGCAGCTCTCCAAAGAGGAGACTCATCAGTTATGGAGCCCGGGCGCTGTCAGGCCCTGGACACATCATTTGTAACTGTCTGGCACCCTGAGATCAGAATCTTTCCAGGGAACCTGCTCCTTTCATGGTCAGGAAATAGACTGGACTTTGCTGATAAGACACTCCATGCAGAGAAAGATGGGAACATGGGAGATACTGGGAAATGGCATCTGATCTGTTGGGGAAGAGGATGATCATTCCAGACACATGTGAACCTTTCTTGTTTCTTGACTTAAAATAAATTAAATCCAAAGTATTGACCTCTGCAAAGAACAGATCTGATAGAAGACATTACATTTCTTTCCGTAGAAGTCTTAAAAGGGAAAAAGTCCACTTTTTGCTAACAATGTCACAGCTTTATTTTACAATAAATGCTGAGTAACTTTGTAAATATTTGGCTTTATAAAATGTATCCATTTACATTCTAACAACATTTTCATCCACATCCAGAGCTGATTGCAGTGAGCGTAGATCACCACTATGGAGTAAATATAGGCTTTATCTGTTGCAAACAGAAAATTTGCAGATGCAGCTCTGGATGTAATTGTAGAGGGTGATTCAGAATAAAACAAGTCAGGTAGTTATTTCATATTTTATAAAGCTTTATATTATAAATTGTTCGTAAAAGTTTGAGAATTATTTTATCCCCTGGTCTCTCCCTGTCCCAGGTCCAATATTTGTAGAATTGGCATCATCCACTGGATCATTCCCTGGATGAGGGGATAGTCCACATTTGCAGCAGCTTTACACTTGGTTAATGTTCTGCGCTGCTGCTCTGTGCAGCATTATCATAAAGACGTAAGATCAGAGCTGTCAATCACACTGATTTGCTGGTTGTTATCAGAAACCGACAGCAAAAGTGCATGGAAACAGTCAGCAAGAGTGCATGGAAACAGCAAGAGTGCATGGAAACAGCAAAAGTGCATGGAAGCAGTCAGCAAGAGTGCATGGAAGCAGTCAGCAAGAGTGCATGGAAGCAGTCAGCAAGAGTGCATGGAAACAGCAAAAGTGCATGGAAGCAGACAGCAAGAGTGCATGGAAACAGTCAGCAAGAGTGCATGGAAACAGCAAGAGTGCATGGAAGCAGTCAGCAAGAGTGCATGGAAGCAGTCAGCAAGAGTGCATGGAAGCAGTCAGTAAGAGTGCACAGAAAGTGTCAGCAAGAGTGAATGGAAACAGCAAGAGTGCATGGAAACAGTCAGCAAGAGTGCATGGAAACCGGAGTGAATGGAAACAGCAAGAGTGAATGGAAAGAGCAAAAGTGCATGGAAACAGCAAGAGTGCATGGAAACAGCAAGAGTGCATGGAAGCAGTCAGCAAGAGTGCATGGAAGCAGTCAGCAAGAGTGCATGGAAACAGCAAGAGTGCATGGAAGCAGTCAGCAAGAGTGCATGGAAGCAGTCAGCAAGAGTGCATGGAAACAGCAAGAGTGCATGGAAGCAGTCAGCAAGAGTGCACAGAAAGTGTCAGCAAGAGTGCATGGAAACAGGAGTGAATGGAAACAGCAAGAGTGCATGGAAACAGTCAGCAAGAGTGAATGGAAACAGGAGTGAATGGAAACAGCAAAAGTGCATGGAAACAGCAAAAGTGAATGGAAACAGTCAGCAAGAGTGCATGGAAACAGTCAGCAAGAGTGCATGGAAACAGTTACAAGTGTGCATGGAACCAGTCAGCAAGCGTGCATGGAAACAGTCAGCAAGCAAATATGGAAACAAGTCAGTGAGAGTGCATGGAAACAGTCAGTAAGCAAGTATGCTAACAGACAACCCACTAAAATGACAGCTGAGATCCAATACTGCAGGAGGGGAGTTACTGTCTCCTACATCAGATGACACTTCCCACATTGCCGGATCTATATACTAAGAAGCTACAAACATTTATTTTTTATTAGGACACTTTTGGGTTTAGGGGCGACATATAAACCTTAAAATGAAAACTAGCGTGATTGGAATTAAACAGGCGAAAACCTAACATTTACCGATGTAATGCAAGCGATTGTTCCCTGCTATCAGCCATTTTAGGCGCTGACTGTAATGGACTGTCCAGAAACATTTCAGCCCGATCCCAATGTTCTATGTAATGCTGACTATTACATATCTGACCACA
This sequence comes from Phyllobates terribilis, assembly GCF_046119375.1. Lineage (NCBI taxonomy): Eukaryota > Metazoa > Chordata > Amphibia > Anura > Dendrobatidae > Phyllobates > Phyllobates terribilis. The sequence goes on along the minus strand of NW_027362768.1, from coordinate 171,673,388 downwards.
TGTGGGCGCCATGCCTTCTTGCTGATGTGATGCCAGTTACCAGGAGAGCATTATATCTTACTCACCTCAGATTTACAATTAACTGGGAACAGATTGACTCTATACAAGGTGACATTTCGGTGGATTTATAGCGAGCCCAGCAGATGTTCATTGCTGATTGTCTCCACTCTGTACTTTGTCTAGGGGATGTGTAATATTTAGGATGCAAATCCAAGACTCACACCTTCCTATGTCACTCTGTAGGGGTTCATGTAGGCGATGGCCTCTCACTGACACATTACCCATGAAGGCGAGAGACCTGATTAAGTAACATTGTATCCTCCTCACTAATATCCCATAAAATGAGCACATCCACCTTATCCGGACTCATCACCAGCACAGGAGAAATGAGGGAACACAGGAATTCCTAGAGACAGACTGACATGGTGAGGAAAAACTATAAGCCGAGGCCTCATTGGCAAAAAGAACAGCGATTGTGGGTTCAAATACAACTGAAGAGTTTACTTCTTCCTCTACATTTGCTCCCATGCTCCAAAATCTTCCTGATGGGTTACCTGGCGGTCCCAGGACAGATAGGACGATGGCGCTGATCTCTGTGCAGCTCTGAGGAAAGTCTGCACTGTAAGAGTAACAGAAAATAAATACAACCACTCATTATTAAATAATGTCATTGTACGTCTCGGTTGTCTATGTTGTTAATAATCAAGTAAAATCATGAAAAAAAGATTTGGGTAAGAAAATGTCCTGGAACTCAGTACTCCCCAAATTTACACATATAATCCTCTGTCACTTCATTACTTTATTCCACCAGCAGAATAGTGAGTGCAGCTCTGGAGTATAATACAGGATGTAACTCAGGATCAGTACAGGATCAGTAATGTAATGTATGTACACAGTGACTGCACCAGCAGAATAGTGAGTGCAGCTCTGGAGTATAATACAGGATGTAACTCAGGATCAGTACAGGATCAGTAATGTAATGTATGTACACAGTGACTGCACCAGCAGAATAGTGAGTGCAGCTCTGGAGTATAATACAGGATGTAACTCAGGATCAGTAATGTAATGTATGTACACAGTGACTGCACCAGCAGAATAGTGAGTGCAGCTCTGGAGTATAATACAGGATGTAACTCAGGATCAGTACAGGATCAGTAATGTAATGTATGTACACAGTGACTGCACCAGCAGAATAGTGAGTGCAGCTCTGGAGTATAATACAGGAGGTAACTCAGGATCAGTACAGGATCATTAATGTAATGTATGTATATAGTGACTGCACCAGCAGAATAGTGAGTGCAGCTCTGGAGTATAATACAGGATGTAACTCAGGATCAGTACAGGATAAGTAATGTAATGTATGTACACAGTGACTGCACCAGCAGAATAGTGAGTGCTGCTCTGGAGTATAATACAGGATGTAACTCAGGATCAGTAATGTAATGTATGTACACAGTGACTGCACCAGCAGAATAGTGAGTGCAGCTCTGGAGTATAATACAGGATGTAACTCAGGATCAGTACAGGATCAGTAATGTAATGTATGTACACAGTGACTGCACCAGCAGAATAGTGAGTGCAGCTCTGGAGTATAATACAGGAGGTAACTCAGGATCAGTACAGGATCATTAATGTAATGTATGTATATAGTGACTGCACCAGCAGAATAGTGAGTGCTGCTCTGGAGTATAATACAGGATGTAACTCAGGATCAGTAATGTAATGTATGTACACAGTGACTGCACCAGCAGAATAGTGAGTGCAGCTCTGGAGTATAATACAGGATGTAACTCAGGATCAGTACAGGATCAGTAATGTAATGTATGTACACAGTGACTGCACCAGCAGAATAGTGAGTGCAGCTCTGGAGTATAATACAGGAGGTAACTCAGGATCAGTACAGGATCATTAATGTAATGTATGTATATAGTGACTGCACCAGCAGAATAGTGAGTGCAGCTCTGGAGTATAATACAGGATGTAACTCAGGATCAGTACAGGATCAGTAATGTAATGTATGTACACAGTGACTGCACCAGCAGAATAGTGAGTGCAGCTCTGGAGTATAATACAGGAGGTAACTCAGGATCAGTACAGGATCATTAATGTAATGTATGTATATAGTGACTGCACCAGCAGAATAGTGAGTGCAGCTCTGGAGTATAATACAGGATGTAACTCAGGATCAGTACAGGATCAGTAATGTAATGTATGTACACAGTGACTGCACCAGCAGAATAGTGAGTGCAGCTCTGGAGTATAATACAGGATGTAACTCAGGATCAGTACAGGATCAGTAATGTAATGTATGTACACAGTGACTGCACCAGCAGAATAGTGAGTGCAGCTCTGGAGTATAATACAGGAGGTAACTCAGGATCAGTACAGGATCATTAATGTAATGTATGTATATAGTGACTGCACCAGCAGAATAGTGAGTGCAGCTCTGGAGTATAATACAGGATGTAACTCAGGATCAGTACAGGATCATTAATGTAATGTATGTACACAGTGACTTCACCAGCAGAATAGTGAGTGCAGCTCTGGAGTATAATACAGGATGTAACTCAGGATCAGTACAGGATCAGTAATGTAATGTATGTACACAGTGACTTCACCAGCAGAATAGTGAGTGCAGCTCTGGAGTATAATACAGGATGTAACTCAGGATCAGTGCAGGATAAGTAATGCAATGTATGTACACAGTGAAAGTACTAGCAGAATAGTGAGTGCAGCTCTGGAGTATAATACAGGATGTAACTCAGGATCAGTACAGGATAAGTAATGCAATGTATGTGCACAGTGACTCCACCAGCAGAATAGTGAGTGCAGCTCGGGAGTATAATACGGGATGTAATTTAGGATCAGTACAGGATCAGTAATGTAATGTATGTACGCAGTGAAAGCACCAACAGAATAGTGAGTGCAGCTCTGGAGTATAATACAGGATGTAACTCAGGATCAGTACAGGATCAGTAATGTAATGTATGTACACAGTGACTGCACCAGCAGAATAGTGAGTGCAGCTCTGGAGTATAATACAGGATGTAACTCAGGATCAGTAATGTAATGTATGTACACAGTGACTGCACCAGCAGAATAGTGAGTGCAGCTCTGGAGTATAATGCAGGATGTAACTCAGGATCAGTACAGGATCAGTAATGTAATGTATGTACACAGTGATTGCACCAGCAGAATAGTGAGTGCAGCTCTGGAGTATAATACAGGATGTAACTCAGGATCAGTACAGGATCAGTAATGTAATGTATGCTCACAGTGACTGCACCAGTAGAATAGTGAGTGCAGCTCTGGAGTATAATACAGGATGTAACTCAGGATCAGAAATGTAATGTATGTACACAGTGACTCCACCAGCAGAATAGTGAGTGCAGCTCTGGAGTATAATACAGGAGGTAACTCAGGATCAGTACAGGATAAGTAATGTAATGTATGTACACAGTGACTGCACCAGCAGAATAGTGAGTGCAGCTCTGGAGTATAATACAGGATGTAACTCAGGATCAGTAATGTAATGTATGTACACAGTGACTGCACCAGCAGAATAGTGAGTGCAGCTCTGGAGTATAATACAGGAGGTAACTCAGGATCAGTACAGGATCAGTAATGTAATGTATGTACACAGTGACTGCACCAGCAGAATAGTGAGTGCAGCTCTGGAGTATAATACAGGATATAACTCAGGATCAGTAATGTAATGTATGTACACAGTGACTGCACCAGCAGAATAGGGAGTGCAGCTCTGGGGTATAATACAGGATATAACTCAGGATCAGTAATGTAATGTATGTACACAGTGACTGCACCAGCAGAATAGTGAGTGCAGCTCTGGAGTATAATACAGGAGGTAACTCAGGATCAGTACAGGATCAGTAATGTAATGTATGTACACAGTGACTGCACCAGCAGAATAGTGAGTGCAGCTCTGGAGTATAATACAGGATATAACTCAGGATCAGTAATGTAATGTATGTACACAGTGACTGCACCAGCAGAATAGTGAGTGCAGTTCTTGATGGCCAATGTGCAGCAACTATTTCCTTCCCCATTGCAGGTATCCCGAATTCAGAAACATCTGTTTTAGCAAAATCCACATTAAGAAGTACAATTGTCATGTTGGGGGCACTTTTTAGTGTCGTCTCCTTTTTGTTCTCTGTACTTATTGGACCATAGAATGTGCTGCGCCCTTCTCGGCAGTCCTATGTAAATGTTTATGATCTTTTATGGCTTTTGCCCCTCCCAGTTGTTCATTGTGCTGCTGTTCAGAATAACTTTTGCAGTTTAATTACAGATCAGTGATGGGGAAGAGCGGAGAAGTCGATAGGCGCCGATCTAATCCCTGTGAGTCCAGCTGTAGTCTCACATTATACCGCGGTAAAAGCTGATGGAGCCAGATGGCAGGTGGATGAAAGCAGCCTCATATGTTACTCGGCCTCGTGTGGTGGAGACTTTGTTAAGATAAAATCCAATTTCGTGTCTGGCACACAATTTCGCTGTGTTTCAAGCCGCTCATTTGCCAGTTCAGGAATTGAAAAGTAAAATGATCCACGTGGGGCTTAAGGCGAGTATATAAAACCGGCACGGAGTCAACAAGTCACGGAAAGAGCGGTAATGACCACGGACTGGGAAACTATTGACTGTGGGAGCCATTACGATTTCCAGATGTAATTCTGCAAAGATGCAAATCTTTTTCCTCCCACAGGGGCTTCCATGCTGCCAACAGTCCTAATTTTGCAAGGGCAGTCCTGCAAGTTGGAGAGCAGAAGTGGTAGAGTTTATGTAAAAAGTGGGCACTTGAGGGTGTTCTGTACCTTTTTGGGGGAGTTTCAAGATATGCCTTAAAGGGGTTGTCCAAGACTACAATATTGATGACCTGTCCTTAGGATAGGTCATCAATATCAGATCGGCTGGGGTCTGACAGCTTTCACTGTGGCCACATGTACATAGTGTAAGGAATTAGAACAGCACGGCTCCATACACCATGTAGTGGCCATTCTTGGGTACTGCAGTTCAACTCCTATTAAAGTGAATGTGACCTGAACTGCAGTACTGAGAACAACCACTACATGGTGTCTGGAGCTGTGACGGCTCTATATCATCAATGGGACCTGCTGAAGAGTGTCGGACCCCACCGATCTGTCACCGATACAATAAGTACACAGGGTCAGATCCTTACTGAGTGATCTCTCAATCATGGTTCCACTCTCTAGTGCCGCCTGCAGCCCATTGTATTGCTCACATCACACTGACTAGGTAACAGACATGACACAATAGCATTACCAATGGTGGATTATTTCAAAACCCTTTTTTTTTTTTTACACTTTTACATAAATTTCTACAACTTTCTAATATATTTTGTGTTTCAAGTTCTCACCAATTTCAAAATCCATGATTGCTTTCAGTGAATGGAAACATTCTGGCTTACACTACCCATCCTGACCAGATCACGGGAGCAGCGATGTTTTAAAGAGGCAGATGGTAGAGATCAGCACATGGCCCCAGGATCGGACGACACAAGTAGTGACCATGACGACACATAGTTCTGCACAGGAGCTGTAAACACAAAGCGGAAGGGGACAAGACTAGGCACAGAGAGTTCCAGGCTTGTTATCTACACAGAAGATCAAAGTAACTGGACGGGCAGTGACTTTTTTCCTTCTTTATATATCATCCCTGATTGCAATATTGAGATCAGACAGAACTTCCTGCAAAATACTTTGTATCGTTTCCCCAAAAATCAGCATCCTGGAGCCTCACCCTCCCCTTTTGCTACATTGTATCAGACTTTTCTTTAATTCTCTGCACCCAGATGTTGGCGGCTGCGGAATATATCAGGTTATTAATAAATTATCATAATAATAAAGCGCGCGGCTAGGAAACCTTGTATAATCTTTTTGCTTCCATTTTAAGCCTTGATCGCCTTTGAGAGCTTAATGCGCCTTCTAGGAGGCAAATGCCGGGGCTTGAATCAAGAGAAATCAAACACTTCTTTCCCATAGAGATGGAAGGGAAGAAATCTTCAGCAAATGGGGCCCCTCGGGACGTCATCAAACATCTTCTGTTTCCAAAAGCAAGATCCGACCCCCCCCCCCCCCCAGAGTTTGGAGATACAATTAAGCAACTGCCTGGGTTGTTGAGTCGGTTCTTGCTGACAGAAGGGGGCAGAGATAAATAACGGAGAATTGCGTAATGGGCGGGGGGACGCCGCAGATCAGAGTTCACCGAGTGATCAGGGCGGATAGCTGAGAGTATAAGCTGGAGTAATTGGTTTAGTATTTGGAAATATCACAGAAATTGCATTGGATTAAGCCACTGTAAAGAGCAGCACATGTAGGCGCTCCGGGGCCGCCGCGCAGGTGGTTGACTCCGCACGTTTCGAGTGGCTTTGAAATGTAACGGGCTCCAATACCCATGTGAAATCATCACAGGATAATGATGAACATAGATCCAGGAACGGGTGGTCTCTAAGTAAAAGGGGCACAGGCTGCTGCCATCATCCTGCTTATCTGGATTCCTATATGGCAGTGCACTTTACCACAATGCCCCATGGGAGTAGTTGTTACTACTTTCTCACCGGACTAGGTTTATTTTGAGCTCTATATCTCTCACAATGCACTGCAGCAGACGGCCATGTGCATCACACCAGCAGGGGGCAGCAGCGAGATGCAGCAATAAACCCAGAGACTTGTGATTGCAGATCATATACAAGTGCTTCTCATTAAATTAGAATATCATCAAAAAGTTAATTAATTTCAGTTCTTCAATACAAAAAGTGAAACTCCTATATTATATAGAGTCATTACAGACAGAGGGATCTATTTCAAGTGTTTATTTCTGTTAATGCTGATGATTATGGCTTACAGCCAATGAAAACACAAAAGTCATTATCTCAGTAAATTAGAATACTTTATAACAACAGCTTGAAAAATGTTTTTAAAATCTGAAATGTTGTCCTACTGAAATGTCTGTTCAGTAAATGCCCTCAATACTTGGTCGGGCTCCTTTTGCATCAATTACTGCATCAATGCGGCAATGTGGCATGGAGGCGATCAGCCTGTGGCACTGCTGAGGTGTTATGCAGTGGCGTCCCGCCAATGGCGGCAGGCCACGCGACTGCTACAGGGGCCGTGAGCTGGGGGGGCCCCATAGCAGTCGCCTGCACTGTGTACCCCCGCATCGGGTCCCCCTCCTGCACCCAGGCAAGAGGCGGGGCCCTGAGCAGGCGGGGGGCTTACTCGCCATCGGGCATCCCGGCGCGCTATGGGCCCCCCCACCTGCTCAGGGCCCCGGCCGGCACAATACTTACCTCTTCCCATGCCCTAGACACTAGAATGAATGGGATCCTTCCAGGTATGATGTCATTTCCGGGGGCGTGTTCTAGTTCAGCACCAGACGCCAGAGTCTCATGCAGAGACAGAGCTGCCGGTGAAGCTGCAGGAGGAGGTCAGTATCCTAAGCTCAGAAACAGGAGATTGTTCTATTAATTCCTGGTCTGATGTCTTCTCTTCTTGTTGTTTTTGGGGTGAGGGGGCTTGATACTTGCGAGTGAGGGATTTGGGGGGGTTAATGCTGGAGGGCAGTCTGGTGGGGTTAATTAATGCTTGTGGAGATCTTAGGGGGCTCTGGGGAATAATGCAGGGATAATGCGTGCTTGTGGGGGCCCTAAGGGGATGCTGCGGGCTTGTGAGGGCTCTGGGGGGGGATGCTGCGGGCTTGTGGGGGCCCTAAGGGGGATTCTGCGGTCTTGTGGGGACTCTGGGGGGGATGCTGCGAGCTTGTGGGGCCCTGGGGGGAATGCTGCAGGCTTGTGGGGGTTCTGGGGGGGGGGGGATGCTGTGGGCTTGTGGGGCCCTGGGGGGGATGCTGCGGGATTGTGGGGCCCTGGGGAGGATGCTGTGGGCTTGTGGGTGCTCTGGGGGGGATGGTGCGGGCTTGTGGGGCCCAGGGGGGGGGGTGCTGTGGGCTTGTGGGGCCCTGGGGGGGATGCTGTGGGCTTGTGGGGGCCCTTGGGGGGATACTGCAGGCTTGTGGGTGCTCTGGGGGGGATGCTGCGGGCTTGTGGGGCCCTGGCGGGATGCTGCGGGCTTGTGGGGCCATGGGGGGGATGCTGTAGGCTTGTGGGTGCTCTGGGGGGGGGGATGCTGTGGGCTTGTGGGTGCTCTGGGGGGGATGCTGCGGGCTTGTGGGGGCTCTGGGGGGGGGTGCTGCAGGCTTGTGGGGGCCCCGGGGGGATGGAGCAGGCTTGTGGGGGCCCCGGGGGGGATGCAGCGGGCTTGTGGGGCCTCTGTATGGGGTCCAGCCTGCATATGGCATTACATGGGGACCAGGCAGTATTCTCTATGGTGAATTATATGGGATCCAGTATTTTGTATGGAGCATTATATGGGGCTCATAATACTGTATGGAGGACTATGTGGTGCCCATAATATTGTATGGAGGACTATGTGGTGCCATAATACTGTATGGAGGACTATACTGTCTGGTCTGCACTGTGCGCTGTGAGGATTCACCGGTTTCTGAGCTATTATGGAATTTACAATAGATATGACTCATGAAATGTAAGAAGTCAGTGACATTTTTGGCATTGTACTATATCTATATCTATAATTTCTCTGCTGTATCTGTGCATCATGAATGGTTGGATGTGTTAAAGAGGCCACAGAGACTCTTTCGCCCGGGGCCCATGAAAACCTGGAGGAGGGAGCATCATGTGACACTCCCTCTCCCATCATTCCTCCTCTGCGTCTGACGCAGCAGCATGATGACACGCCACGCTGTGTCAGACAGTGGAGCTGGCAGCTGCTGAGGTGATCAGCTGCAGAGACTGAAGCAGCAGGGAACGAGGAGAGGTAAGGATGTATTTATTTTTTATATCAGTGTGTACTGATAATACTGGAGGACTGGGGCAGCATTTTACCCTACGGGTGGGGGGGCTGCATTTTACCCTACGGGTGGCTGCATTATACTGCGTACAGGACCATGGGGGAATGCATTATACTGAGTGGAGAACCATGGCGAGTGTCTTATACTGTGTGGAAGACCATGGGGGAGTGCATTGTACTGTGTGGAGGACCATGGGGGAGTGCATTGTACTGTGTGGAGGACCATGGGGGAGTGCATTGTACTGTGTGGAGGACCATGGGGGAGTGCATTGTACTGTGTGGAGGACCATGGGGGAGTGCATTGTACTGTGTGGAGGACCATGGGGAGTGCATTATACTGCATGGAGGACCACGAGGGAGTGCATTATACTGCGTGGAGGACCACGAGGGAGTGCATTATACTGCGTGGAGGACCATGGGGAGTGTATTATACTGTGTGGAGGACCATGGCGAGTGCCTTATACTGTGTGGAGGACCATGGCGAGAGTCTTATACTGTGTGGAGGACCATGGCGAGTGCATTATACTCTGTGGAGAGGTGTGGGGCAGTTGGGGGATCATACTGTGTTGGTGTCTTCATACTTTGCCCTGGGAGTTGAGGTGGGGTACAGAGGGTCATTATACTGCGCATGTGGAGGAATTCACCATGGGGGTATCACACTGTGTTTGGGGAACACTTTTGTTGGCATCATACTTTATGGGCAATGAAAAATGGATCTAGGACTTCAGCAGGAGGAAAATTACTATGTAAAGGCTGGAAGGTTGTGAGATCTGCTCTTCTGTGACCCCGACAATTATTTACATTTTTTCATTTTTTTTGTTGGGGGGGGGCCCAATTAGAACTTCTGCTTTGGGGCCCCATGATCCCTATGTACGCCCCTGGTGTTATGGAAGCCCAGGTTGCTTTGATAGCCGCCTTCAGCTCATCTGCATTGTTGGTGACGCGCCCCCTGGGCCGCGCGTGTGTGCGGATGCCCGGAACCGGACCCGTTGCGGATGCTGGGGGTTGTAGTCCTCGTGTGGCGGGGACCCGTTCCCGTGGCTCAGGGTGGTGAACTCAAATGGCAGTCTATTTATGTGGTTTTTATGATATTAAATGTCCGACTACGCCACCCGTGGATTGCGGTCAGGATGAACCGCCGCTGCAGGGCAGACCGCTGAGGCTGGTGTTGTGGGTGCAGCAGAGTGTAGTACAACTCCCCACGGGAGGAGTGTAGCCTCAGGGCAGTGTATGCGGAGGATGGAGGTGATGGTGCAGGAGTAGCAGTAACCACACAGAGTCAGTGATGCAGTCCAGGGTCTTTACTCACAGTTCTTATTATCCAGACCACTTCTGCAGGTAACGGCTGCCCACGTCGTACTGTGCTCACCAGGTGAGGGGCTCAGACAACTCCCAGGTATCTCCGGAGTGTTTCACAGGACCCCCTTTGTGTGTCCTTTCTCTGGCCTGTCATACCCCGCCAGTGACCTCGCTTCTGTCCGGCTGCCTCGGGCCTTCTCTTGGTAAACTTGGCGCCAATCTCCCTGACCCTATATGGTGCCTTCCTAGCGGGTGTAGAGAGGGGCTGCGCCACATGAAATGTCACAGCCTCCGGTTTCTAGCTGAGGGTAGTTCCCCGCCTCCACTAGTTTCGGGGACCGGTCTCCCCCTTTGGCCTGACCCTTCTACGCAGGTAGATTCGGGCGTGTGGTGGCGACTCGCTGGTCCACACCCCTGGGGTCCCTTCTTTCCTTGTTCCTGGAGCCTTCCTGCTCCCTCTCCTCTCTTCTCCCTCCTTCAGGCTCCGGCCTCTCTCTTAGGCCTGCCTGCGGAGCAGAGCCCATGCCGAGCCTCTGCTCCCACCTTCTGCTCCCTCTTCTTCTGTCTGAACTAACTCACTATCTAAGATGGTGCCCACCTTTTATACCTCCCTCTAGGTGCACCCGGGAACTGCTCTCTCCCTGCTCCTGCACTACAGGGTTCCCCCTTCCTCGGTGTTCCCTCCCCCCACTCCAGCCAGGGACAGGGACTGTCGTGCTCTACTTGGAGCATATCGGTCGCCCTGTCCCCCGGAAATGTGGTGTAATGCATGCAGGTGTCGGGTCCTGATCCACACTCCATCCTTACCTGAGAGTGAGATATCGCACATCTGGATGAGATGCAATACCTCTGTAGCAACCGAACCCTCGGGGTGCTACATTGGTGTCTCTCATCTTCCTCCTTTTAATTGAAGAACTGAAATAAATTAACTTTTTGATTATATTCTAATTTCGTGAGAAGCACTTGTAAATCTGATGCTAAATATGAGCAAATTGGTGGAAGTTTGAATTTGGCAGATTTGCTAGATTTCGGCTGGGAAATTTAATTTGAACTTAAATTCTGCTGGGAAGAAGTTAAAAAAAACCTATACTCCCCTCTACTCGGCCCTACCCATATCTTTCCTACAGTCAAGTCCTCCTGTCTTCTCTGTTGGCCTCAATCTCC